>NC_062221.1:73747180-74050210 GCF_902686445.1 Sciurus carolinensis
GAGGAATGTGACATATCCTGTCTCCTTAAGCCAGGCAGGGCTACAGGTTTGTTGGAAAAGGAAGCATATAGGGGTCAGCACGGTGGGCCCATTGTATAGAATTAGTCCCTTAACCTCATGTTCCCACCAGCTACATCTGTGTCTATCCCATATCACTGGGGATTGAACCCAGGGGTGCGCTACCACTGGCCTACATCCCAGCTCTTTTTTACAAATTTTATTTTGTGACAGGACCTTGCTTAATTGTCCAAGCTGGCCTCAAACTTGCAATTCTCCTACCTTGGCTTCTTGAGTAGTTGGGATTGCAGGCATACACCACCACTCGCAGCTTAAGAAATGGAATCTTCCTAGAATCCCAGAAGTTGCCATGCTTCTTTCAGTTACTAACCTGGCTTCAAGATTCTTACACTATTCATGATATTTTTCCTGTTTTTGAGCCTTACAGATCAGAGGTGTGTGTTATGTACTCTTTTGTCTTTGACTTCTGTTGCTCAACATAATTTTTTAAAGATCTGTTTACATGGGTGTTTGTGGTTATAGTTTGTTCATTCTCACTGATGTGTGATATTCCATTATATGAACAGGCCTGACTTTATTTTCCGGCCACAAAAGTCTCAGTAGCATATAATAATAGGGTTTGTCGATTTAGGCTGTGGCTTGGCTCCCTGTGTCTTTCATCCTTCTCCTGGGACCAGCAGGCTAGCCTGGGCATGTTCTCCTCATAGGCGTGTAAGTGAAGAAATGCAGGCACACTCAGGCCTCTGTGGTGTCACATCTCTTAGCATCTCCTTGACCCAAAAGTTAGGGAGCCTAGGTGCAGGACCAAAGTTTTTCACTATTGTTTTAGTGTGTATTTCTTAAATATCTTGTATGTTTTGATTTCCCTTTGATGTCTTGACTTTCAACTTAAATGCACAGTAAATTGGTTTTAATGAACACAACAAATTTGAGAGGGAAAAAAACCTTAGTCAGTGATAATTCTCACATATGTCCATCCTACAGACCTTCAAAGTGCTTTGAGTTCTCCAGACACTTCTTGGAACCTTAATTTGCATTGTTTTCTTTTTTGAGAATGCCCTTCCTCCATCCACGTCTGCCTGGTGGGTTTCTGTTTTCCCATCCGAAATCCGCCTTACATTTTCCCTGTTCCAGAAAGGCTTCTGGGACTGCCCTGGCCAGAGTTAGTCTTAGGTTCCCCGTGTGTCAGTACTCCTTTTTGCTTGTCACAGTGTGTCCTTCTTATGTTTGCCTTCTTCCCCAAGAGGCAGTGAGCCAGCAGGATGTGGTCCCAGTGATCCTTTACATTGCTGAAATCTAGTTCCTTCCCCGACCCATGGCTGTGACTCTGGTTGTCTACATATGTTTAAAGAGCTCTCTGTGGGGTGGCCTAGGGCTTTTTGGGGGCTCATTGTTCTTAGCTGTGCAAGAAGCTGCAGACTATTGGGCACCATGGTGCACACCTGTAATCCCATTACTCAGGAGCAGAGGCAGGAGGATTTTGAGTTCAAAGCCAGTCTCAGAAACTTAGTGAGGCTCTAAGCAATTTAGTGAGGCCTGTCTCTAAATAAATTACATTTAAAAAAAGGGTTTAAAAAAAGGGGCTGGGAATGTGGCTGAGTTCTGGAGGCTTTTGGGAAGTTCAGTATCAGGGTCTACCATGGCTGTATTCTTGATGAGGGTGCTCTTGCTGGTTGTGTCCTCCCGTGGCCTTTCCTTGGTCTGCAAATGCATGCATACACACACACACCCTGAGATCCAGATTTCCCATTGTTTTTTTCAGAAGGGTATTAATCCCAGCAAGGAGGCTCATCCTCATGACCTCATCTTTTTTTTTTTTCCTTTTTAAACAGTAGGTTATTGAAGTACCAAATAGTTACAGAAATTTATGCAATTCATAAATGAATTCTTACAAAATGAATACATATGAATTCTCACAAAGTTCAGTGAATTTTTACAAAATGAATACAGCTATGTAAATAGCACCCACATTGAGAAACGTAATGTTATCAATAACCAAGCAAACTTCCTCATGCTCCTTCCCAATTATAGTATTCCCTTGGAACGCTCACACCTCACAAAGAACAGCACCCATTCTGGCCTCTAATACTATGGATTAATTGCCAGAACACTTGGTTCTGGTCATGACCTCATCTTAACTTAAATGCCTCCTGGAGTCTCCACCTCCAAATACTATCACATTGGGATTAAGGCATCAATACATGAACTTGAGGAGTGGAGACACAGGCATTCAGTCCGTGCATCTTCCTTTCCAGCTGAATCACAGTCTTGTATTTATATTGCCTTGTAACTTACCTTTAGTTAGTCAAGGAAAGGTCAGAGTTATTCTTGATTGTATTCCCCTTGCAAATTACTCAGGCTAAGATATGAAAATGAATTACTAAAATGCGAATCTGCTTAAAGTCTTCACAATCTATTTCAGCAGTAAAGTCTTACATAAAGTCTTACATAAAGACTCAGTGACACAAACTGAGCAAGTTCTGGATTAAGAGGGTGACATAAATAGCAATGTCTTAAGATGGGCCCTTTGTAACCTTAGAAAGGAGAGAACTAAAGAAGATGCTCTGGGGAGCTGGTAGGGAAACTGAGAAGGGCTAAGTGAAAGCAGATACTGAAAGTTTAGGGCACATGAGAGTTACCATAATGAGAAGGTGAGCAAGGGAACCAGTTACATCAAGCCAGCCACATGAGGCTCTTGTAGGGTGCAAGAACAGAGGCATGTTGAAGTAATGATGGGGTTTATTAACAGGCCACACAGGAAGCCGTCTCAACAGCCACCCCTTCACCCCTCAGCAGCTCAGTAGCCATGGGCAGCTCGTATAGTGTGTCTCCCATGTAACTCTGCTGCTTACTATTTATTTTTAGGACGTGACTGACTGCTGACTCTATGTCTCATATACAGACCCTTCAGGAAGGTTCTCGTGGGCTAGAAATTCCCTTGGTTGTCTTGAGGCAGTTACTTAACTCTTGAGTGCTGTTGGGTAGAGCCCCAAGGCACTGTTCGATACTGGAACCTGGTCTAACCATCATGGAGATGGTCAGGGATAGTCACAGCAGTAAGGCATTGTGACTGAAACAGGAAGGGCCCGTGGCTACTTTGCTCAGAGAGGGATAGTACAACTTGCAAGAGATTTTACAGCCTGACCAGTATATATGGAGTTAAAAAAAAAAAAAAAAAGGTGGCTGCAGGGGGACCTTATCACGGTTCCCTAACTAGAACTCTGCCTCCTCTCTTACCAGTCAGGATATCTTGTTAATTCAGGTCAAACGAGGAGGGTCGGCTGCTGCAGCCTGATATTTGAAGACTGGCATAGGACTTACCATGGATGGCCTTAGCTTTCATCTGGTCAAGTCATTTCCAAACTCACTGAGCAAATTCGGTGCTTGATTGGAAACATCTGCTATGCTATGGTGGCACAGAGGGAGAATTGTTGCAGTGTTGCATACACCAGTCACCACTGGACTGGGGTGGGGGGTGGGGGGGAGCAAATTTTACTTCTTTCCAGTGCTTTGCCTTCAGGAGGTTTAGGGAAGAAGTGGCCCTGAGGCCTTGTCCAGGAGCTTGATTCTGTGGAATGCTCTTGATTTTCAAGAGAGTTCACCTTCCTTATGGAATTTTGAAAAGGAAAAGAGGATAGAGCATATTTGAAGAGTCACTCAGTCTAGCTTAGCCCTTTGCTCATCACCTGGTTCACCAGCACTGTCTCCATTTCCTACTTACAGTGGATCATAGAGCAGAATTGATTAGCAACAAGGAAATGCTCTGATATGTCAGTTACTTGCTTTTGCAGCCAGTTATCCTTGTTACATAATTCCATAATGCATGGTTATAGTTCATGACTGAATGAGACGTTGATTGTACTAGTAAGAGCTAATACTCACTGCGTGCCAGGCAGTAGCCTGAAGGCTTTGCCTGTGTTTGTGCATGTAAGCCTCTTGGCACTTCATGAGATAGCTCCTATTATGATCCGTGTCCTGTGTTTATTGTAGGAGGCCAGAGCAAGCTCATTTTCAAACCAGATCTTACTTTAGAGGAAGTACAGGCTAAAAATCCCAATGTACACAGAGGCCGGTATCGCCCTGAGAAGTGTAAAGCTCTGCAGCGGGTTGCTATCCTCATTCCCCACCGGAACCGAGAGAAGCACCTGATGTACCTGCTGGAACATCTTCATCCCTTCCTGCAGAGGCAGCAGCTGGAGTATGGCATCTACATCATCCACCAGGTGAGTGGGGTGGTATGTGTCTGCCCCAGGCTCTGCCTGTGGGGTCCTCTTCCCGTTAAGGACCTTGGCCATGTGACCCCATTTTCTGTCTTGGGTAAAATCTCATCGAACTATCTTCAAAGGACAGCTCTCTTACTTCATGTATCCTTGAAAGCAGTAGAGGAAATTCTTGTCCCAAGAATTTAAGACCACATTCTGGAATATTTTACTGCCCTAAAATGAACCTCTGGATGATGCCTGTTCTTATGAGCGCTTCTGTATCAGCCAACACCTGCCCTAAGATTTCCCTGAGATTTGCTGGTCCTTCATGATCTTTCCTTCTGCATTTGTTATGTGCTACATAATAAGATGCTGGACTTTTCATTATTGAATGTGGCCATTCAGCAGAGATCTAGACAGAGAGCTTGATAGACTGCTGAGTGTTAATAGCTCTCAGGTTCTGTGACTCTTCACATTTTTGTCTTTCACTTTGCCACTATGTCGGACATACTATGTTTAATTTTCAATTTCTTGGCTTCCTTCCTTCCAGAAGCATCATTTAGCAGGAACACCACGTAACTGTAAGCTGCTTTTAAAGAGTTAATCTAAGGGATCAATGGAGTGAGGGATTTAAGATGCTCTGTTTGGTATTAAAGTTTCTTAAAAAAAATAAGACATTGGTTTAAACATCATGTTTATGCTTTTCAGGAACATCCAGGTCTATCCAAATGATGCCCCTTCAAACTCTTACAAATTCTAAGAATGCACACAAAATCATTAGCAACTAACTTAATATTGATTGTAGCTGGTGATATTTATTGGAAGTAGAACTTTTGACAGCTTAGACGATTAGCTCTGCACTGTATGCTTTGTGATAAAACCAGAGCTCTTGAAAATTAGTGTGCTTATTTAGCACAGTGATGTCCATTTATTTATGACTTTAAACAAATTTTACAATTGTTTTCTTTTGTAATTATTTTTGTTCTTAACATTTTTGGTCAAAACTAATTTATTTGATTCTAAGTTCTTATTCAGGATGGCAGCCCAGAGGTGTAACACTATTTTTATGAATGGAAACACATTTGCTTTGTGCAATTCTTTTCAGGAAAATGCTCTGGGAACTTCTGAGAATGTCTTGTATTTACATTGTAATAAACTATTTATCACATTAGAATTTATTTGATCCAATTAGCTATGAAAAAGTTAATACTGCAAAATCCTTTTCATACTATAGCTTTGGTGATGTTACCAAAGGTCAGACTTCTTAGTGTGACAAATCTTGAATCTCTTTCCATAAGGCCACTGTGAAGATTAGCCTCTGTCATTAGCATTAATGCAGGATTTTCTTACACTAATTCCAAGAAACTTTTAAATAGATTAGAAATATTTGCAGCAAACTTTTCTGTTTATACGTCCTGATTTCTTGATCCTCTCTGGCAAGTATTAGCTAAATCTCTTGGAGGCTTAGTGTTGATTTGTAATAAGGGGTAAGATTGGGATCAGCCAAGAGTTAACAGTGAAGCAGTGACGTTAATTGGTGTGACTAGTATGTCTGAGATTTTGTAGTTTTAAAGGGAATAAATAAAAGTACTTTTGAGAATTTTGAGTTTTTAAAAATATTTTTTTATTAACAACACAGGATCTATTCATTTAACATATTTTAGATGTATAATACATTATTGATTATTTGAATTGTTTATATCTTAAAACTATATTAAAGAATTTTAATTGTGGTAAAACACATAAGATTTACCATGTCAGTCATTTTTTTTTCATTTTTATTTATTTTTGCCATCTCATCCATTTTTAAGGATGCTGTTCAGTAGTGTTAGCAATATTTACTCTTGTGCAGCCAATCTCCAGAAATCTTCACTGCTAGACAGAAGCTCTGTGCCATTAAAGGACAACTCTCCGGAATGTTTTCAAGTTATGGAACATGAGCATGTGTGAAACATAAAGAAAAAAAAAAATCAGTGGTCCTTTATTGTCATCACATTTCTCCTGTCAGATCTTATTGTCACAGGTGCAGTTTTGTGTGTTAACAAGAAAAACATGAACTCCTGAACCAGAGCAGAGGAGAGGAACCATGGGAAACCTTATTCCAGGAACTTTTCACATTTTAATATCCCTTATATCTAGGCTGGAACTAAAAAGTTTAATCGAGCCAAACTCTTGAATGTGGGCTATTTAGAAGCTCTCAAGGAAGAAAACTGGGACTGCTTTATATTTCACGATGTGGACCTGGTGCCTGAGAATGACTATAACCTTTACATGTGTGAGGATCAGCCCAAGCATCTGGTGGTTGGCAGGAACAGCACTGGGTACAGGTAAGGTGGCCCTGCCTAGGGGTGGCTGAAGTCGAGTTCTGCCCTATGGTAGTTAGGGTTGTGTGGAACACAGTACCCAACTGTCAAAGGAAGGTGAGAAATAGGAAAAAATGGTTCATTTTCTCATAAAGTACAAAATGGGAATCAGAATAAGGAAAAAAAAAAAAAATCCAATAGCAGTAGCGACCTTGACCAGAGGATCACAGTCAACAGGGAAAGTGCAGGAGAGAATATAATCTAAGTGCTGCGAATGGTGACAGCTCACCCCAGTGGGACCTTGCAAGCTGTCCCCCATGAACTTATGTCCTCCAGTAGCTTATCTGTCTATCCCTGACTTCTCCCTTGAGGAGGCAACAGGATGGTGCCCCTTAAAGGCCAGCTCAGAGGTTTCTTTGTGAGACAGGACATCTCTTCCAAGCTGCTGCTGCTTTCCAGACTTCTGGGAAGTGGTGGGAAAAGGTATAACCATTGAGCCTGAGCCCAGGACATGCAGAACAAGTTCCTTTCTCTCAAAGCCACTGTGGGAAGTGCTAGGTGCAACATCTCTTCATTCTTCCCCAGGAAAGGCAGAGCTGCTTTTCAACCTTACTTTATACCAGCTCCTATTTAAGCACAACCAGGGGCAACAATAACCAAGAAAATTTCTCTACAAATGAAACCCTGTACTTGCTAAACTGTGTCCACGCTCCCCAAGCCTTGATGGTAGTGAGTGTGAAGTGAAAATGTAATCTCCCGATGCCTCACGGGGTCTTGACTTCCATGTTGGTTTTCCAACGTCGGTCTCTCCCTTTGAACTTAAGAGAATTCTTGTGTAACAATGACCATAGCTGACCTTGCCTGAGGAACTGACTTTGAGCACAATCCCTGTGTGAGCTGTGGGATAGAAACAACACCTAGAGTGAATTGTGCTGGGTGAGAGCACAGAGTCTTTAAGAACCTAAGGAGGGATGGGGAGATAGCTCAGTCGGTAGAGTGCTTGCCTTGCAAGCACAAGGCCCTGGGTTTGATCCCCAGCACCGCAAAAAAAAAAAAAAAAAAAAAAAAAAAAAAGAACCTAAGGAAGGGTTCTAAGCTATTCCCAGGATGGTGACCCCTTAATCTGGTAGAATCAGTAGGAGGTTCCTGCAGAGTTCTAGACATGCCAGAGAGCGTGGTCCAGGATTGGAGGAAATGCTGGTAGTTTGCTGGTATTCTAGAATGAATGACCAGGAAGAGAGGCAAGAAATGTAGGCCTTGCTTAGTCTGATAAGAAATTTGAGTTTTCTGTGGAAACAGGCGGAGAGCTGTTGACACATGGTTACAGCTGGGGAATGAGAGGAGGTCTCTCAGTTCAACCGATCTCTAATGTTTTGGATGGAGCAAGGCAGGAGGGAAGAAACTGAAAGAAGAGATATCAAGTGCCTGCATGGCCGGAGTACAGAGAATCACAGGATTTTTCTTTTTTTGAGGAACTTGATCTTTCTTTCTTTCTTTGGTTTACTGGGGATTGAATTCAGGGGCACTTGCCCACTGAGCCACGTCCCCAACCCTATTTTGTATTTATTTAGAGACAGGGTCTCATTGAGTTGCTTAGTACTTCACCATTGCTGAGGTTCTTGATCCTCCTGCCTCAGCCTCGTGAGCTGCTGGGATTACAGGCGTATACCACTGCGCCCGGCTTGATCTTATTTCTGAATCTTAGCATACAGAGATTTTATTTACTGGTTTCTCTGAGCCACTTTTGCATTGACTGGGTGGGCCCTCTCTTCCCCGCCGCCCCCAGAAATGTCACCATCTGCTCATTATGTAAAATTAATGAGATATCACTGCTTAAATACAGAAATTTTTTACCTCAGACACTTGCCAGAGATAATAGCCTTAAACTTTCCATTACCCAGTTTTGTTCTGAACAATCACAGGATTGTTTAAGGATGGTATTTTAGTTAGCCGTTTTATCACTGTGACTAAAACACCTGAAAAGAAAACTTAGAGGAGGAAAAATGTGTCTGGAACTTATGGTTTCAGAGACAACTGACTCCATTGCTTTGGTTCCAAGGTGAGGCAGCACATCTTGTGGGAAGGACCCAGTGGAGGAAAACTGCTCTTCTCATGCAGGATGGGTGATAGGGTCAGGAAGCAGAGAGCCAGAGAGGGAAGAAGGAGCCACAGGGAAGATGCATCCTTCCAGGGCTTGATTCTAGGAACCCATCTCCTCCAACCATACCCCACTTGCCTAGAGTTACCACCCAGTCAGCCCATTCAAACTAGGGTATAGCTCTCACAATTTAATCATTTCACCTTTGAATATTCTTGCATTAACAGGAGGTTTTGGGGGACACATCATATTAAACCATAACAGATGGGCCTTGGGTTGGAATTCTAGATTGTGTCTTTGTATTAAGCTGGATGTTAAGGAAGCTGAATTCTTGGGCCATCCTGCTGGGAATTAAGGTTGACTTATCATGGATTCCATCAGATGCTATATCCTCTAAGAAATAGCTCAATGTGTGACTCTTAGTATATGCTATTATGCCAGGCCAGCCATTTTTTTTTTTATAACTAGATATCCAAAAACCTTTGTTTCCCTGAATAAGCTTTACTTGTATCCCCTTTTGATCTGTATGCAAGAAGCTCTGAAGCCAAATCTTAGCCCTCTTTTAGAAAATAAAAAGAATTTTATTTACAGATCAGAGTTCTGATGTATTTCGTGTGTGTGTGTGTGTGTGTGTTGCTGAGCCTCTCATATGCTAGGCTATACCTATACCCTGAGCTATATATACCCTTATCTCTGTATTTCCCATCTTAATCTATTCTGATTTAGACTTTTCTCTGGTTCTAGTTTGTCATTTAGATTTTTCTCTTATTGTATCATGTGAACTACTTCATTTTTGTGGTGAGGCAGAGGCATGGGAGGCAATATTGGAGGTGCCCTCCTTTCCCCCTCTGCCTAACCTTTGCTACCCTGGGGAAAGTCCCACTTATGCCTGGCAAGTTCAGTTTAGACAGACAAGTGCCTGCCCCCTGTTGGGAACTGTGTGTCACTGCACCACAGAGTTTAAATTACACACTTTACTGTTAAAACAGCCTGGTGAGTATATAGAAGTGGTTTCACTTGCCTCCCATGCAGAGGGAAGAAGTTAAGGTAACTTGCCTCAAGTGACTCAGAATCTAATCAGGCCTGAAATAAACCTTGGACTAGCCTGTGGCAAATTTTACTGCCAAGTATTCCTTTGGCACCTGCCTGTTATCTATAAGGACTCTATGGTTATTTTATGACTACATTTTCCTTACCCTGGGCTTTTATAGCCTTTTAAAAAAAATGAAAGCCTGTTCCAGTCTCAGTTAAATATTTATACCTTTCCATATAAGAAGAAAACTGAAAACAAAGATCAATAAACATGGAGACAGTTGCCACTTTACCAGGAAACTGCAAAACCAAAAGGTCCTTACCTCTTCTCCCCGTCTCCTTCTGCTCCTCCCCACTCCACCTAAGCTGGTCTTGGGTGGTCCTCAGGCAACCTGTACTTCTCCCTTCTGTGCTTTCCTCCCGGAGTTCTGGTCATCAGGAGATCCCCCATTTTTCTGTCTGAATCCTTCCAAGCCCAGCTTTTCCTGATGTAGTAGTAACTCTTTCTCAAAACCCTTGTCATGCTCACCTCTCTTGCTAGATTATAAACTCTTGGAGGGCTCATGTAGCACCATGCTTAACCAACCACCTTACATTTGGTGGACAGAGGTTGTGACAGATCCCTACTAAAGCATCAATGCTGGTTCTCTCGTAGAGATTGCTTCTTGGTGCCTGGCAGGTTATGCCTGGGTGGTGGTTCTATTCACAGGGTCCTGATGAAGCTGCTGGCTTCAAGTAGCTAAGAATTCCTTCTCAAACAGTCTGATAACCATGGCTAAAGTCACTGCTAGTAGGTGTCTTGGTCAGTGACAGCCATCTTTATAGCACCTTGTTTCCTTTTGTTTATTTTAGGTAGCAAAAATATCATTTCCCAGAATTTTAGGTTGGAGGTATATAGCTAAGTCCATTTTTTATTAGAGTCTAAGCAGGGTCCCAGTCTGTATGCAGAACATAGAAACAGTTGAGCTACAAACTAGCTTTCTGATGCCAGTCTTTAGATGGCAAGTGTCTACATATTTATTGATTTTTTTTTCCTTTTGGATTTTCTTCTTATCTAGAAAAACTTCAATATTTAATTGGTTCTGGAACTTTTGAACTGAAGTTAATTAAAGTTAGAAATCCTCCCAGTTTTATTTTTTTATTCAGGGATGTCCAAGTTATTGAACTGCCTTCATTCACATCTCTTACTTGTTACAGTGTTACACATAATGGTTATCTTTATTCTCAGATTTGCTAATTCATCAACTGATAACACAAGTCCTTTATGACTGGAAGGTGCTCGTTGACTGTCGTCTCCTGGTCTCTTCCTGGGTTTTCTCTCTTTGCCTTTTACTTGTCAATATTCCCAGTGGTTCTTCAGAGTTCACAGCCTACAGTTCCACTCTTCCAGCTCTTCCCAACACTGCTTTGTCTTTGGGTGATCTCTACTACCCTCTGTCTCAAGTACTACCTGCTGTTTTTGTTGTTTTTGTTTATTTCTAAAGCAAAACTAGCCCCACCTCTCTTGTGATCTTTGACCCTGTATCCTTGCCTACTGGCAAAAGCTCCAGGGCTATCTCAAATTCATTTTTTCTGACACATAGTTTCCTGTCTTCTTCTCGAAACCAAATTATTTTTCCGTCTGACCTATTTTCATAAAATGCACTTATCTTCTACCTAGTTGCCAAGCCAGAAACTTCAGGGGCGGTAGGGTGGTATATTGGGTTCTCTAGGAAGCAGACTCTGAGTTGGAGATTTGCAGAGTGTGTACATACAGTGTGTGTGTAGAAGCTGTGTTTTACCCTCCACCTGTACCCTGAAGTAAAAAAATAAAAATAAAAATTATTTTCTTCCTGACACTCATTCATGCTGAGCCTGGATATAAATCACAATCTTTCTTGACCCAGCACCCTTAGCAGCCATTACAGTTTGTTGAGTTTTTGCACAAGATGAAATCTGTTGTCTAGATCTGATGTTGTGGTGCACATTTAGGTATTTCTGAGACCTCCATATCCAAAGGTATGAATAACTGGTGGGTGGCACCTTGCTTAGTGAGCAGAGGTAAGCACTTGTCTAGACAGAGGAATGAAAGCATGACAGGGAGGGCCAGGAGTGCTGGGCAGTGTGGGTGGGTCTCCTGGGTGTTCCTGGAAGCCCACCCTGAAATCAAAGACCTCTGAAGTGACTCTGGGCAACAAAAAAGCTTTGTACTAATGTTCTTACCTTTTCTCTCCTATTCTACTCCAGGTTACGTTACAATGGATATTTCGGGGGTGTTACTGCCCTAAGCAGAGAGCAATTTTTCAAGGTGAATGGATTCTCTAACAACTACTGGGGATGGGGAGGCGAAGACGATGACCTCAGACTCAGGTGAACAACCAAGAAAGGTCCCCTTCAAGGGGCTAGGCTATCAGTGGTGGCTCTGGAAGTCTGCATTTATGTATAGTTCCTATAGATGCCAGACCAGAAGGGCAGGAGGCTGCAGATTTGGACTTAAAGGTTGGCAGAGCATGGAGGAAGGGCAGGATAATCCAAATTTGCCAGGAGCAACTTGGATATGAAGGAAGGTGGTCTATTCCTGTGTTTGGGCTGCAGAAATGTTGGTGGAGGCCTTTGAGGCCTCATCAGTGGAGTTCCTTACTGAGCCATGGTTGCAGCAGTGAATGAGAGGTACCACACTACAGTCTGCAGTGTAGACAAGGGCCTATTATAAGCCTTGTGCTTTTTCTCAGACCTCAGGGGTACCTGGCACTGTTCTCATTCTGCAGAGCAGGGAGTGCCAATAGCCTCTGGGGAACTTTGCTCTCTGTAGCAGGCAGGGATGTCCTTCCTCTCCTGCACACTGCAGGGACTGCAGCTGGACTGACTTGCAGGACTGATTCTGGGCTGTTGGCATTACCCTCAGATTCCCTCATACCATGTTCTACTCTGGGGGCTCACAGGGAATGTGCTCAGGGTGTCTGGTCTCCTCTCTCACCTTGGGATTTGTGGCCTGATGGTTAGTAGTATCCCTCCCTCCTATAAATCACTAATTATTAAAGAGCCTGTAGCCAGTATGTTAGACTTGTAATCATGGGGTATTTCTGGCTATCAGGAGACCCCTTCCCTCCTGCTGTTGCCTTTTAGAAAGAAAATTTCAAAGCTAGGGTTCTGACAGATGTGTAACTGTCAGAAATTTTCCATTGCTTTGACATGAGAAAGCTGGAGGCTTCATGCTGGGCTTGTTCCCACGTAGGCTGAAGGCCTCTGGTGTGTTTTTGGTAGGAAGGAGAGTAGATTCCCTGACTGAGGGCTCTGTGTGGCCCCACCCATGGGCAAGTGTGTGACCATGGCTTATGAACTGGACAGGGGGTGCCTGCTAGATTTCAGGGCAAGAGGAGTAAGGCCTAGAGGTAACCAGTATCCATCTTTTTCCCCAAATCCCTTTCACTACCCAGCTGGGAAGACTGTTAGGCTTTTGCACAGGTTACATACCTTCACTGCCTCTTTTCCTGCTGTCTCTCAGCTTCAAGGTAGAGGGGAGCCCCACGTTTTGGTTTCATTCAATAAGAAAAAAAAAAAATCATGGCTTTCAGAATGGTTCTCAACTAATGCTGCCAATAAACCAGAATGATTTGAACATAAAACTTGGTTGTTTTGTTTTGGGATAGGGTCTCACTCTATTGAACAGGCTGGTTTCAAACTCCCGAGCGCCAGTGACCCTGCAGCCTCAGGGTCTATAGACATAGGCCACTGCGCCTGGCTTTTCGTTGAGGCTTATTTACTTTTTCGTTGAGGCTTATTTACTTTTGTTGCTCTGACATAAATATTATAGTTTGCAGATAATGTTCCAAATGAATTGTATTATTTGAGTCTCTCAAATCAATTCCATAGAGCAGCTGTCATTTTACGGATGAGGAAGCTGAGACCCAGAATAGTGAACTGACTTACTGAGGTTATAAATAAAAGGGTCTAGAGCCTAGGTTTGAACCATGGTTGCAGCAGAACTGTTATTCTTTTCTTGGTTAAAAGAAGGTAACACTAATTAGGGATCCTAACAGACTTGATTCTGTTCTTCAGGACGTATTAAATAAATAGTTACCAGGGCTTTTTTTTTTTTTTTTTTTTTTAAATGACTAACTGTAAATTGACACATTTCCTATGTGCCCAGTAGTAAATGTTAAGTGTAATTATTTCATGGGCTTATTGCATGAGGTTCTGCCATTAAAAAATCTGAAATTTTTTAAGTTTTTTTTTTTTATGTTCAATCAAACTATATGTGTGAATTTTCTCAGGTTTTTTTTTTTTTTTTTTTAAGGCTCCATGGTTGAAAATGGGATAGATTTATTTTTTAAAATCTCCTCTGTTATTTTTCTAGGGTTGAGCTCCATAAAATGAAAATATTACGGCCAAAGCCTGAAGTGGGTAAATATACAATGATCTTCCACACTAGAGACAGAGGCAACGAGGTGAATGCGGGCCGGTAAGTCCTGGATTCATGTGCCTGGCAACCAGCCTGCCCAGTCTCTGTCAGTAGGACTGTGCTGAATTTGATCAGATAAGTCAGTTAATTTTGTTAAAAGTTTTATTAAGCAAAATTTTAAACAAAAACAAAAGTAAGGAGAACAGTACATGGGATCCTTACTTCAACACTTGTCAACTCATGGCTTCCCCTCATCCCCCCTCCATTTCCTCCTTCCATTGGGTTCTTTAGAAACAAATGACAGGTGTTATAACCTTTCAGGTGTAAATACTTCATTGTACATTTTTAAAATATAAGGAGTCTTAAAAAATAACTTTAATACCATCATCATATCTAGAATAAAATGAACAGTACTTCCTTAGTATCATCAAATGCCAATCTGTTTTCAGATTTTCCTGATTATTTCATAAATACTTAAAAACAACTGGTTTTTTCAGTTTACTATCTAGACAAGCTCCACATTCATTTGGAATTAAAATTTTTTTAATATGTATATTTTTTAGTTGTCAATGAACCTTTATTTTATTTATTTATATGCAGTGCTGAGAATCGAACCCAGTGCCTTCCACACTTGCCTGGCTAGGCAAGTGCTCTGTCACTGAGCCACAGTCCCATCCCTGGATTCTTTTTTTTTTTTTTTTTTTTTTAATCCAGAGTTTCCCTCTCTTCTTCTCCTTCTCCTTTTCCTCCTCCTCCTTCTTTCTTAATACCTTACAATTTATTATTTACTTATCGATCACACCAGGTCATTTTTTCTAATAGAATTTCCTACAGTATGGATTTTGCCAGTTGCATCCTGGTAATATAATTTAATATGTTCCTGTGACCTATGTATTTTTCTTAGTAGGGAATTTCCTAGATTCTGGAAACTTGAACTGATTCTGAATATTAATTTTGGGGAATAACCCTTTATCCAGGGTGTTATCTCCTTTGTATGAGGGCAGGATTGATCTGTGGGTTCAGGTACTATCAGCCTGGTCCAGTCATTGTGAGACTGCTCATCTGTTTGTCACAGTGATCTTCAGCACCACTGATACCTATTGCCTAAATGTATTACTTAATCAGGGATTGTAACATAGTAATACTTTAGTTCCATCATTCTTTCATTTATTAAATTTTTCTTCTTCATCTGTTTGAGTACCCTGGAGTACAGTTCTAATAGGAAAGGCAGAATAAAGGGAAAGAACCAAGCACTGATTTTATCATGTTTCAGAATAATGAGATGGTTCCCTGTCATCCTTCAGGATGTGGTTATTGTTATTTTTGATACTTAAGTTGTCTCATCTTTGTCCAGCGTGATCTTCTCCAAGCTGGCTCCTGAGTCCTTTTGACCAAACCATGGTAGTCTTTGATAGTTTCCTGTCCTGGATTCTGGGGAGATAAAAGATTCTATCCTCATTTTGTTCTTTCTTGCCCCAGGAATTAATCCTTTCACCAAAGAATCCTGGCAAATAAGACAATTCTTTTTGTGACTCTGATTGAAGAATTTTTATTTCTTTGTTTGGAATTTTTTCCCCTAAATTTCGAAACAATATTAAAGGGCTTCTTGCTCTCTTTTTAGAGTGTCATTCCAACAAAACGGCTATTTCTACTTTTCTTTCTAGTCTTTATCCATAGGTGTGCATTTTTTCATTATAAAAATTAACTATTGAATGGTTACAAAAGAATGCTTATAAATTATATGAAAAGTGTGCATTTTTTTTTTTTTAAGTACTGGAGATTGAACTCCTCAGGGCACTCAACCTCTGAGCCACATCCCCAGCCCTATTTTGTATTTTATTTAGAGACAGGGTTTCACTGAGTTGTTTAGTGCCTCAACATTGTTGAGGCTGGCTTTGAACTCACGATCCTCCCGCCTCAGCCTCCCAAGCCACTGGAATTACAGGCATGTGCACATTGTTGATACTTATCCTTGATGCGTGTCCATGATCTGTGTGGCCTCCCTAAACTCATGTCCTCCCCCTTCTTACCCACCCCTGCCCCAGGTGATACTTCTTTGAATACTTGTGATAGTGATAATTATTTTGACTATTTCTTGTTTTTTTTTTTTTGTTTTTGTTAGTTTGTTTGTTTTCCCACATTTGGGAACAGACAGTTGTTCAGTTTTGTATCTTCTTCAACTTTCTGTAAATGAAATCACACTATATTTATTTCCCTCTGACATTTAGTTTCTGATCCCTTACCATATTGTTACTTTTCACTGCTAAAAACTCCTAGAGACCTATTCCATTCACTGCCCATTCCTCCCACTTTTCTCAACTCTGACCACACTAGTGACTTTTTCTTTAAATGCATCCTGTTCTTTTGAGTATCTGTGCACCTTGCCCAGGGTGGTCACTCTGCCTGGAGTGTCCGTTCCTTACCTTCTTAGTGAATCTCACCTTTTTAAAGCCTCACTGAAATTTGCAGTCTCTGTACCCCTCCCCAGATTCCATGAGGTTAGGAGCTCATTCATTCATCCCCTCTATTCATAGCCTTCCTTTTTTGGAGACATACGAATGCTATGTACCTTCTCCACCTACAGACACTAACTTTCCCAACAATGTCGGAGGGTTCAAAGATCCCCTGAAACTCATCCAAGTACCTTTTAGGAGTGGGTGACCTATGTCCTGTTGTTTTGGTGGTCCTTGTATATCCTTTTGTCCTATAGACTGGGGGTCTCTGAGGGCAGTGCCTCTTTGGGTCCTCAGTGACTTAAGTGGGATCTGACACGTGAATACATGGCTATTCTTGCTGTCTCTTACTTTAAATGGGGAAGATGAACATTTTTTGCAGTAGGAAACCCAACAGGTGCAGTAATTTGTAAAAATACTTTTGCCACATTTTGGGGCAAGGCAAAAAGCCATGGAGACATGTTAAATTCTTGTTTTGTCATTCACATTTGCTCTTATCTTTAGGATGAAGCTCCTACACCAGGTGTCACGAGTTTGGAGATCAGATGGATTGACGAGTTGTTCTTATAAATTGCTGTCTGTGGAATACAATCCTTTATATATCAATATCACAGTGGATTTCTGGGCTGGTGCATGACCCTGCATCTTTTGGTGACATTCGAAAGAACTGATGATTTGATTGCAATGATTTTGGCCTAGAGACTTCTTAGTAGCACATATTAAGAACATGTTGCACCTAAATATTGGGCTGAATTTTTTTCTTTTTGTATTTTCTTAGCAGAGCTCCTATTGATGTGGAATGTAAAAACATTGTAGCAAGACAGTTTTCTTAGTTGTTTGATGATGAAAGTTAAATATTGTAATACAGATACTTGAAAGATTAAGTACAAGAAAGGTCTCAGTGTAGTGGAGCTACCTGAGAACTTTGGTTGAAGATTTATTTCAGTTCAAAGTGATATATTATGAGACACAAAACCACAGAAAATAAGATTTCTGATGTCTCAAAGAACCAGAATTGTTCTCATCCAATATAGAAAGGTACGAAAATGTGTTTCTGTTATTCATGTATTCGGCTTGGTCACCTGTGAAGTGATGGATCCCAGGGGAGAAGAAGGCCACAGAGTAGGGAAGAAAAGGTGAAGAATCAAGAGGTGGTGAACTTGAGAATGAAGAGGTGGCAGGAGGACATGGTGTCAGATGAACTGGCTGGGACAGTTGTGCTGGCTGCCACCGATGCTCCACAGCAGATCCCACCCACCTAGATGCACCTCCCAGGACGAGCCCAGGAGAACACATTATCTACTAGTTTTTAAAGCATTTTTGTAAAATGATTTTGTACATGTAGGGTATGAATTACCAGTTTATAAATGACATTAACTAATAATACATCTTTGAAATAATTCTCTAGTAAAATATGAAAAAACTTTGGGTGCTCAGTCTTGTGTTTTACTGTCATTTGAGGCCACAGACATAGTCATTTTGGTACCCATACTTCTTAGAACAATTGGAATAAAACCCTCCCACTGCCTTTCCTCCTCCTGTTCCTCCCCCCGTTACACCTCCTATGATGGGGACTGTCTGTTTCCTTCCATGAATCTCTCCAGGTTTCTGCTCTCATCCTCTTATGTTTCTTCCTTTCCCAGAATTAGCAGTGGGAACAGCAGGGCTGGCTTTGGGGGTATACCTGGTTAGTATGGGACAGGCAGGAGTAGAGCAAGGGGTCCAGGGTTTGGGAAACTTCTGATTTGGAATTATGGTGGGGCCATGGCACTGACTTGAGCACCAGTAGTTTTTTGGAAGGGAAGCCACCAGTACTACTGAGCTTCCCGGGAAGGGAGTTGGGACTATGCGGGAGAGAATCAAAGGAAGGTAATAGAAACCATTCTATTAGTGGGTTGGAACAGCTGTGAGAATATTTTGTTTGCTTAGATGAATGAATGGACATATAAATAATGTTCTTAAGCAAGTATTATGCAACCGGACTCCAGGGGCTTTCAATCCATCTTTATTACATGGCACCTTCACCGTTAAACTTTAACCTGAGTGGGTGCCAGCCAATGTGTGTACATAATATCTAATCCTTCTCAAACAGGGAAAGGAAACTGGAGGGCTTGGAGTGCCTAAGACAGATGGGGGGAGGATAATTTGAAAGGGCAATACATTTAATAGACATGACATTTATACATAACCTGGTTTAACTTTAACTCAGTCCAGAGAGTGAAAGTTTTTTTTTTGTTTTTTTTTTTTTTTTTTTTTTTTTTTTTTTTTCAAATTTAGTGGAAAAGTACTGATGGCTTCCCTATTTTCTGCTCATCCGCATACAAGAGTGTCATTCTTGGGAGATTTGCTAATTGGATGCACTGTAGTGAGTAAGCTTCTCCCTTACCTTCCATCTGTTTTCTGCAGAAATGGACTCCGTTCCAATTCTCCTAATTATGAAAACATTAACAGATTGCAATTCAGAGGCTGTGGGTCCTGGTTGGGAGGGTAATGGTGTGAGGGGAATTTGAAGATTCATATTACAAGACCTCTTCTTACTCAATGGAAACAATATAGCTACTAACATGTAGACATTCCCTGCTTTTTGTTTATTAATAAGGCATCTGTATTTTTACAAAAATGTCAGAAGCCACCCAGTTATGTTGCTACTTTTCTCCAGAGAAGTCATTTCAATGACTTGTTAAGACACGTACATATTGCAGCGAGAGGTGATTCTTTAAGACCTTCATGCCACCCCTGTGCCACTTGGCTAGTTGTGGCCATTCAAGGCCCAGTGACTGGATGGAGGCTTGTGGCCACCTGCCTGCCAATGGCTGTCATCCTCCTTGTTTTCGCTTCACAGCTGGGCAGTGGAGTTCGACTTCAAAGAAAAGGAACATTGCCAGAAACCTGCCCTGCGCGTTTTCATGGTCAATTGCCACCAGGAGGTCAAACATTTCCAATACTGTAGAGGTAGTTTATGTCTGCTCTGATTGCTAAGGATTACATAGATGCAGATTATTTGGGCATCACAGCTACCTAACACAAAAAGTGTGTTACTTTACAATTTTCATTTCTTACTTACATTAGCCTTCATTTTTTATGGCGCTTTATAGATTGTGATGCTTTTACACACACTTCATTGATGCTGCTAACTTTGCTGACTTAAGAGGGGCAGATGAGGAAGTGGAGGTCCAAACAGGTGGGTCATTGCCAGAAATACCATGGCTTAAAAATGGCAGTGTCCAGACCAAACTCAGGACTTCTGGCTTCAAGACCATTATACCATATTGGCTCCTTCTGGGTTTCTTCCCTCACTTGAGGTAGTTTTCCTGAATCTATATCCCTGTCCTACCTCCTTACAGAGGTTTGATACTTCTGGACTTTTAAACATACGTTTAAGTTCTCATCTGGCTGAAGTTATTCCTAGACTCTTTCCCTAGTAATTCTGTCCTTAGCCGACTCACTTCCACCCAAGCCCCAATTGGATAGGTTTCCTGGGAGCCACCAAATGCTCTGAATGGACTCTTGAAGGAGTTGAAAGGCATTTTTCTGCCAGTCTCAAAACTTCCACTTCATTTAAATCTTATACATAATACAGTCCCTGTCAAGAGCCATTAACATGTATAAGATGGAGCATGTTTGGATACATTCTTAAGTTCTTTTTTGCCAAGACATTTCAAACTGTTGCCACTTTTGTTTTTAGTGTATGGATAGCGGGCTTACACCTGCTGAGAGAATCTGATAGATCTCCAAGCTATACACAAGGGAGTGGCTTAGAAGTCCCACCCTTAGGGAGCATACCTGTATAAGTAAAGGCTTCATTGTTCCATTGGCAGTTGTTGAAAATTCAAATATCAAACCATGAATGCTTATAGTTTCTTTGTGTGTGTGTGTGTGTGGTGTGTGGTGTGTGGTATGTGTGTCAGTGTGCAATTTGGAGGCTTGGAAGAGAGGTAGGTGAAGGGTGGAGTATAATTGCTTAGTCCAGATCAGTCAGTTTCCCTGTGTTTTTAAAACTAACTTTCTAACAGTTATGCAGGGGTAGGTGTGTGTGTGTGTGTGTGTGTGTGTGTGTATAACATATACAATTGTATATATATATATATGATGTATGTACACCCCCCACCCCCACGTTTGTGTGCTGCAAAGACAAAGCAGATTTAAGTTCTCAAAATTGGTAAGTTTTAAGGAGGTAAAGTTTGAGTTCAGGTCTCTCTTGACACTAATATTGCACCCACCTGCCCCTGCAAAGAATATCACAATGTAAAGAGTAGAGAATTTTCTTGTGAGGGCAGTGAGACAGATCTCACTCTTTTGCTAACATTCTAGAAACAATACAGAGAACTTGAGAAGTATTCATTAAAATGCCTTATCTTGATGACCTTACTACATTCTTCCACTATTGAGTAGGAGTTTTACTGGAACATTATTACTCAGAGCTATTGTTTGGTAGCCAGTAAATTTGGACCAATATATTTGGTGATTAAGCTTATCTCAACAAATTGAAGGAACAGCATGAGCTGATGTGTTCCCATGGATTATGGGTCAAGCAGAGTTTTCAGGCGAGATTTACGGTATACCTTTCTGTTAGGCATCTCTTCTAGGCTGTTAGCTTTTCTGATGTACACTGTACATATCTTACTGAGTCCTCCCAGTCCACTGTGAGGGTAGGCCTGATTTCCTGAAGCAGGCCCCATGAAGCTAAGAGACTGTCAAAGTTGTGCACAGCCGGGATTTGGAGCCAAGTAGTTGACTCCAAAGTTCATGTTCTTAACCACTTCATGGTAGGAGATAGATAAATAAACCAACAAATAGAGGAAATAAGGGTGAACTGAGTTTTTTGGGGGAAAGCCAGTACCCTTCAGTCAAAAGTCCCAAGGAACCCATCTGTAGATAAATAGGGTTGGATCTGGCCAAAGGACAGACAATTTTGGACAGAAAGAAAGAATAAGTTCTAGAGTTCTACTGTGAAAACAAAATTGGACTTGACCCATTGTAGCAAGGAAAACCCCCAATAGGGGAGTCACAAAATGAGTCAATAAAAGGGGGTGGGAGCTATGTGTCAGGGTCTTAAGCCCCCTTGCTCTTCTCAACCAGCGACAAGGGAAGGGGACACTCCCCAACAAGGTCAGACCGGGATAGGTAAGGCCGACTGACCGCCTGCTCCCAGCCCTCCCCGTGGAGGACAATCAGATGCGTCAGGGAGACCTGTCACTGCAGGAACTCGTTTATTGAGGAAGTCACACAGCTTTTATGTAGGGTGGGGGCTAGGCAGGAACCAATCAGTTTAAAGGTCAGCAAGGCAGGGGGGTTCATGCAGGCAAGAGTCCCATTGGACTATATGGCAAGCACAAGCTGATCACGTTCGTGGAACTGTTGTTAACCAATCCCTGACGGTGGTCCGGTTTATCGTCATTAACTATTAAAACCACCTTTGAGGCCTTGATCCTGCTCACTCATCAGGAAGTAAGGAGTCAGCCTGAGTTAGTTAAAGTGTCATTAGTCCCAACAGCTGTGGACTTCAGTTGGGTCATTTAGGGAGTGTCTAAGAAAGCAGGGTTTGCTCCCTATCACAAGCTGTCAGAAAGTAGGGGCAGGTCTAGGATTGTGTTTCTAACTAAGTTTTGCTTGTACAGAGGGACGCTAATAGGGGAACATTCCTGACTTTGGTAAGATGCAGCAGTCACTCCTTTAATAGGTATTTGGTATTTGATATTAGACATACAATGACCTTGTTTTTGTGCTTGGACAAGTTGACCTTGCTTTGCCTCATTTTATGGTTGTCTCACAGTGACCTGGCTGAGGTTGGTTTCTGTGAGTTTATGTCCAGTAGGAGAGTAGCAGAGTCTAAGCCTGCTTCAGAGCGATAGGGCTGCTCTCATTTCCTCCTTGTCTTCCTTCTTCCTTTCTTTGTGGTTAAACCAGAGGTACTGTACCACTAAGCTACATCCCCAGTCGTTCTTATTTTTTTATTTTGAGACAGGGTCTTGCTAAATTGCCCAAACTGGCCTTGAACTTGAGATCCTCTTATCTCAGCCTTCTGAGTAGTTGGATTATAGGCATGCACCACCATACCTGGTTCTTTTTTCTTTTTCAAGAGGAGCTCAGGGTAAGAGACCACTAGACAGTGGGGCATGACTGTGTTATTTGCTTTTAACCCCAGGACTTGACTGTTTGTCTCCTAAAGATGTGTGTGTGTGTGTGTGTGTGTGTGTGTGTGTGGAAGGGGGTTGTGGGAAGAGTGGTGGGAGAAGGATCAGCAGCAGCCATTTTTTTTTTTTTTTTTTTTTTTTTTTTTTAAGCAATGCTGTCTTTCTCCAAGATATTTTTGGCTCTCCTCATTGGATGTGACCATTTGAGTCTAAAGACAAAAATGTCATACATGAAAGCAAACTTCACAGCCTACAACTAGCCTCCTCTGGATTTCTTCCTGTCTATTACAAGTTGAGAAGGATTTGAGTGAGTGAGGTAAAACAGGGAAGAGAACTAGAGAAAAAACTACATACAAAAGGAGAAAAGAAATTGTTCAATCAATAGAAATGAGAATCTAGGTGAGTTTCTAATTCCTTGACCACAGCACAGCTTGTCAATCAGAATGATTGCAGTGGGGGTGTGAGGTTGAGAGATTAGATTTTTAAGTTTACATAATATTATTTTTCTTTTTCTTTATGGGTAACCAAGAAACATCTGATTTGCTGCTCCAATAGAGGCAGATTCTGTTTATTTTGGCTGATACAGAAAAAAAGTTATGGGCTGACTCATAGGGCAGTGGGCTTTCTAAATGTAAATAATCTAGCTGGAGCCAGAGAAAGAGGGTGGGGGGCAGGGAGAGAGCAGGATGGGCTGTCTTGTGTTGCAATCAAGTAAACTCACCCCAGAGTTAGCCTGACACATTTTTGGTGTTAAATGGTAATTGTTCTTTGTCTACCTGATAAGTAGGCTGACTGTTGGAGAACAGGGAGGCTTCACAAGATGACTTTGTCTGATCTTGTCTCAGGTCTGCAACCTGCCAGCTCCCCACAGTCAAGTACTCTGATTTTCTTCACCTCCTGGTCTGGGAGGGCTGGGACTAAGCCCTCCTGAGCTGTGGCTTGGAGCCTAGGGCTGGCAGTGAGCCCCATTTTCAGTCCCAGGAGCCAGGAGAAAGAAAGGGAAGGCTGGTTCTGCAGGCAAGTGGTGAGGGGGATGGCAGCCGGAACCAGCAGATAAGAAACTGCCCTGAAGTTAAGCTGAAAATTCCTATGGGGCAGGGTGGGGAAGTAGCTCAGCTGGTAGAGTGCTTGCCTCGCAAGTACAAGGCCCTGAGTTCGATTCCCCAGTACTGAAAAAAAAAAAAAAAAAAAAAAAAATCCCTATGGGCTCAGCTCAGAAGTCATGATGGCTGGCCTCTGCAATAGGATCCTTGGGCCTCCCTTCTGTCTCAGCTGAAAGGTGTGTCCTCAAACTCTGGGGGCCTGGTCATGGTGGTCTCTGGATTTCAGAGTCTTTTTTGGTTTTAGAAGGAGCCAAGCCTTTGTACCCTCTCTGAAGGGTGATGATGCTGAGGCTCTAGGCAGGAAGGTAACTGGAGAGGGGGCCTGGAGCCAAGGCTAAGAGAAGGCCCTTTCTCTTCCTGCTTGTCTCTTGGTAGGGGAGTCAAGTGATAAGATTTAAGGAACAGCAAGTGGGTTATCTTGCCCCACAATAGCTCCTTCCTACTTCTATTGCCGAATCTGTCTTCCATTATCAAGGAAAAATCTGAAGAGATTAAGAAAGCTGGGACTAGTTGTCACTTACCCGTTAGTATGACTGAGATTTCCGAGTCTTTCCCTTGTCCTTACTGAGTCCAGTCAACAAAGAAAAGGGGATTTTGTAGGCAGAGACCATTTTGGAGCATAAAACCTTGGGAGGGAAGGTGGAGTGGGGTTGATTCAGGAATTAGCCAGTGGCCTACAGCACTGGAAAATCTAGTTAATGGCAGAAGCAAAAAGTACAAGATATAGGAGGGAGTACGGAAAGGGTGATAGAAACTTTGCCCAAGTAAGCCCCTTCCTTCTCCTCCCCTTTCCTAAGAGATCACAGAGAGAAACTTCTCTGCCAAGTACAGGTGTAATTTATCCCGGTACCCCAAGATATCTTAACCATGGAGAGACGACAAAGTGGGTTTGGGTGTGGGGAGCTGGCTTTGGTCTCCTAGCAGAATGTTTTAGTCAGCTTTTTTGCTGCTGTGACCAAATGACCTGACCAGTACAACTATAGAGGAGGAAAATTTATTTGAGAGCTCACAGTTTCAGAGGTCTTAGTCCATAGAAGGTTGGCTCCATTCCTCAGGGCTCAAGGTGAGGCAGAAGAACATCATGACAAAAGAATGTGGCAGAGGGAAGCAGCTCACATCATCCATCATCAGGCAGCACAGAGAGAGACTCTACTCTCCAGATACAAAATATATACCCCATAGCCACGCCCCCAGTAAGCCACTCCCTCCAGCCACACCCCACCTGCCTCCAGTTACCACTCAATTAATGCTACTAGGGAATTAATTCACCAATTAGGTTAAGACTCTTACAGCCCAATCGTTTCTCCTCTGAACCTTCTTGCATTGTCTCACAGGTAATATTTTGAGGGACACCTCACATCCAAACCGTAACACCGGAGAATCAGGGATCAGGGATCAGGCTCTTACCCTGGCTTGGCCCCCAGGTGACTCCTCTGCTCCTCTCTCCTTTGCCCAGCACAAAGCCTAAGTCACAGGAACATGGTAAAGGTGCAGGTGGGGGTGCTCTGCGTGTCTGTGTTGGCTGTCCCCAAATGACAAGTACATTTTCTTCATAAGGGACATAGTTGTATTGGTGTCAGACATTTGCCCTGCCTCCAAGAGAAGAGGAAAAGGATCTGAAGGGCATTAGCTCCACCAGTGCTTCTGGGGTAAGTTCAGCAGAAGTGAAAAGTTACAGTAAGTGCAGAATTCCAACTGTTTCACTGTCCATCATGGTGAGCCCGTAGCAGGAAACTGTACTCTATGTATGCATTTTCCATCTCCTCCACTTTAATTTCCATAAAGCAGGTTTCTGTTAGGAAACTCATTTTGTTAGACTCATACAGGACTAGTTAGGGCACTGGTAGAAAACAAAAGAAGTAAACATCTTTTAAAGCCCTCTTTATTTATAAGATCAAGCAAACAAAGGTTGAGTTAGAAGAACTTCCTCCAGGACCGCAAATGAAACAGTTCAGAAGAGAAATATTTTTACAGCAAACAAAAATCCCCATAAATCACCTTGTTCTACTAGCCAGTCTTCATCTCACCTATTTGAAAGGTGTTTCAAGTTGAAACCATGCAGGTCAAAGACTAAGTAAACATATAACAGATCCCTTTGATGTCCCCAAAGTCCACATACTTTTAATTAATGGAGAATTGAGGTGACTAAGCATATCACTCCAAAGGGCATGACAGGGAATTTGAACCATCATTAACTAAAGATCAGGGATTGCTCTGGAAAATAAAAGGATCCCAAGGTTTCATCAAAGACTCACAAGTCCATAGTAGAACAAAAGGCAAAAGACATTTCAGCAATCTTTTTCTTCCTTCTCTCATCCAGACAATACTGAGATAAATGGAAGACTGGAGAAGGTTTCTTTTAGAAAATAGGGAGAAATACAGCAGATTTGTTAATCAAATACAGAGCTGGGATCAGGGATCAGGAATTAGGTTCTTGCCCTGGCTTGGCCCCCAGTTACCCGCAACAGATATGCCGTTAAGCACTGTGGGAAAGCCCTTTGTGGCCAACAGTAAACTGGACATGCCCAACTTACTATGACAGTACAGTTCCTTTGAATATCTTTATGCCCCAAATTAAAAATAAACAGGGATGAGAGTAGCTAGTCCCCACTTTCCAAATCCTCTCTGTCTTACAGTGCATAAAAATGTTGCAGAATCTTAGACAAAGATTTAAAATACTAGTCCTGAGAATCACAAGAGCCTGAGAGTCTAAAGGCTGTCCATACCACCTGACTTGGCAATGTGAGTTAAAATGTGCACTGGTTACTATAGAGCTCAAATGTGGACTGTTGGGAGAGAACAGGTTCCAGCACCAGGTCCAGAGTCACAAGAGGAAGGAGATATGGTGGTGACACTTTATGCTCAATATTCAGTTCTGCTCCAGTAGAACATGGTAGCCAGGAGAACCCAAAACTAGAATAGAAAGGGGGAGAAATCAAAATAAATAAATAAAAGAGAAATTTTATAGAAATATCTACTTAAAGATAAAATTAAGTTAGGCTCCTTCAGGCTTAGGTGACACTGATTTTAAGAGCAATCTTAAGCAACACCACAGGCCCAGAGGTGACGTAGTCCATCCTGCTCTAAAGCATCAATTATAACCTGCCACTCAGAGGCTGCGTTCCTGTTCCCTGCTTTTCAATCCCAAATGCCATCCTAGATGCCCTGACTTCTGAGGTTGCTCTTCCTACTTCTGTGCTAAACTAACCTCCTAGGGAAATTCTTTCTTCTTACTATCAGGACTAGTTATTCTCCAGTGAGGTCTCATTTCTAATAGGTAACATTTTGAGGTTAGAGTCTTTTTTACTACCAAGTGTTGAATCTCTTTCCAGGAGACTTCCCCTTTTTCCTGTAATGCCTGTGATCTGGAATAGCTGCCCCTGAAAAATGCTACAGAACCCAAAACCTAAGAAAACTGACTTGGGCAAGGCATTGGAATATCTGGGCTCTGTTTTGGGTCTGGCAACTCCTCCCAGGGGACTTTAGCCAGGTCACTTATCTTTCCAGAGCCTCAGTTTCTACATCTGTAAAATAAATATAACACTTTACCTACCCCAGAGCTAGAGAGGTGAATGAAATAATAATAATAATAATAATAATAATAATAATAATAATAATAATAATAAATAGAGACTAATGTTTATTAGGGGTGCTTATATTCATCAGGCACTGTTGCTTCCAAAATCCTCTGAAGAACCCAAGAGAAGATAAAGAATTTAATCAAATTCATAGAACTGTGGGTGCTGGGTTCTGAGCCAGGTGGTTGGCTTCAGAGTTTATCTGATTAAGCACTGTGGGAAAGCCCTTTGTGGCTAACAGTAAACTGAACATGCCCAAGAGTTCTCTTTAAGTGCTGTTCCTTGTAAAATAGAAGACTGGCTATCTACCAAGCTACTGTCATGGGGATTTAATACTAAAAGTATTTGATATGGTATCTTGTCCATAGCAGATCCTTAATACCTTTAAGTCCCTTCCCTTCCATCTTCTGAATTTCAAAAATTTACTATATCTAAAATCCACTTCATATTGTGGAAATATCAAAAGGTACAACTGGTTTGGAGTTGTAAGATACTCAAAAGCCTTTAAACATCATTGTACAGTTCCTGCCAACTGACTTGAACAGAAATTTAACTATTATCAGCTTTCATTCATTCAACAAATTATTGAGCCCTTACTATGTGCCATGCTATGTCCTGGGGAGCAAAGAGCAGCTGATCCTCAACCCTTGGGCAGTCAAATGCAAAACAGCAGGGTAGTTCCACAACAGGGTTGTGCACAGGGTGTTGTGGGAACTCCTAAGGGGAGTTGTTTTATGATCAAGGAATCATAAAACACCCTTGAAGGAGCTGACTTCCCTCTCCTTCCTGCCTCACTCAGTTTACTACCCTTGAACAAGTACTTCTCAAAGCATGGTACCTAAATAACCTGTCAGGTGTCCATGATGTCCAGACTGCTTAAACAATTATAAGGGTCTATTTGCCTTTTCACTGTTTCACATTGGCACTAATGGTGCAAAACCGGTGTAAGGTAAAAAATGGCTCTGGTCTTAGCAAGAATTGAGGTAGAGGCACTAAAATATGTTAGTAGTCATAGTATATTCTTCTCTGTTGTATACTTGTAGTAAAAAACAAATACCAGTTCTACTTGAGATTATCCTCAACAAGCCAGTAAGAATTGTGAATTTTCTTTCATTTCAACCTTTGAGTACACATCTTTTAAACATTCTGTATGACAAAAAGAAATATACCTACAAGTAGTCCTCTGGCATCCTGAAATATGGTTGTCTGGAAGAAAAGCACCTGAGTACCTGGGTTGTGTGCAGTCCTAGCCATTTTTTTTTTTTTTATGAAGCACTATTTTTACTTGAAAAAATGATTAACAAACCAGCTATGATTTTTCAGACTTGGATGTTTGGTTAGATATTATCTCAAAAATTTACAAACTGAGTCTGTCATTTCAAGGAAAACAACTGACAATATGTTTTTAGCAATAAATGTCAGCTTTCAAGCAAAAATCAGATCTTTGGAAACCTGATCTGTCACCATGAGCTTGATAGCATCCCATTGCTTGAGATCTTTTCCAATGTGATGATATTGACAAATGTGATCTTTTGATGTTGCATAAAGATACCAATCAACATTTAGAAGATCTGCCTAACACAGTGAACCAATATTTTCCAAAATAGACAATTCTTGTTGTATAGAATTATGCATAGTAAAAGATTTATACAAAGAGTAATACAGACCAGTGCAACATATTTAATGTAATAACATGAAAAGTTTTTTTAACATAGTTCAGATTCTATATTGCAACTGATATATAAGAAACTTGTGGAATTTGATGAAGTTTCAAAAGAATATTCACAATTATCTTCAGATAAGGTTATTTAAGCATCCCTGTTTTTTGAACTCTTTATCTATAAGAAGGATGTATTTTCTTCATATCCTTCAACCCTGTCAACATGTTACAACAGATTGAATGAAAGATCAAATATGAGACTCCAGCTATCTTCTACTAAACCAAACTTTGAAGATATTTAAAAACTGTGAAATGATGACATTTTTCTCATTTTTGTTTTGTAAAATAGTTGTTTTTCCCACCAAAAAGATGTTCTTTATGTTAACCGTTATTGTTATTGTAAGTGCATTGTTGTTTTTATTATTCAACAATGCTGGAATTAAACCCAGGGTCTTAGACATTGCAGATAAGCACTCTACCATTGAGTCTCATTTTGTAAAATAGTAATTTTTCCCACCAAAATATGTCCTTTTTGTTAATTGTGTTATTACTATCATAACTGTGTTGTTATTTGACAATGCTGGGATTGAACCTAGGGCCATGGGCATGCCTGGCAAGCACTCTACCACTGAGCTACATCCCCAGCCTCCTATAAATGATTTTAAAGTGAATTAACAAATATTTAATTTTTTTCTATCTTAATTTCTGATGGGGATAAATATTAATAGATTTAGGCCTTGTAGGTAAAAACTCTTTACAGTCTTTCATACATTTTGGGAATGTCAAGGGGCTCGAAGACAAAAGTTTGAGACCACTTCCTGAATGCAGTGGTTTCAACTTCAACAGCAAATTGGAATCATTTAGGGTGGAGGAAAAAGCCTGGGCCCTACCCCTAAGCCAACTGAGTCAGAATCTCAGGGACTGAGATCCAAGTTTTTAGTTTTTGTTTGTTTGTTCATTTAAAGCTCCTTCAGGAGAATTTAATGTGCATCCAGAGCTGAGAACCATGGCTCTCATCTCTTGCTTGCACGTGCAGCTGATAGAGAGGGCACTAGGAAAGGATGAGACCAACAAGGACAACATTTTGGAAGCAGCTAGGTGAATAAGTGTTGGGAAGGAACCATCTAGATAATTGACAGTCTTTGGGATCTAATTGTAATGCAATACTGAGATCTGGAGACCTGGAGCAGCAGGTTGGAGTCTGGGCAAGGGGAAGAGGTAGTCGCACCCAAAGGCAAGTATATCCTCCTAGGTAGAAGAAGGTCTGGTAAGTCGGGCATATCCTTTCCTTGGAGGGATATTAACTCCCCACACCTCAAGGGGCCCCAGTGTCTTCTTTGGCTGTCAGAAGTCTACTGACTAGCTTTCAGCTTTGTGGTTTTGTTTCCTGGCCTTCTAGCGTGATTGAGAAAACCAGTGACAATTTTAAGGTTTTTCCTTATCATCACCCTTTCAGAAATAAAACATGTGCCAGGAGATACTCACAGTCCAGCAGAGAATGGCAAATCCAAACCAGGCAACCCCCCAGGCCTGTCGGTTCATTGGTCCAGAGATGAGTTCATAGCAGCCCTGGAGGGGATGATCCACATTGGTGTGAGAGGAACCAGGACAAAAGATGTTAAGAGATCAGTGGGAAAGTAGATTACTACTTGGATAGATGCCTTCCAAAGTCCAGTTTCACAAACAGGCTATTTCCACATTCTTGTGGACAGCCAGCTACTAGAAGTGTTTTGGTAAAGGAACTTAAGTAACGCTGTTGAATAATTATTCTACATCACATTTATTTGTATCTTTATCACTCAGTTTTACCAGCAAAAGTGTTGCTATTAGCATACGTGATATTTTCCCCATATTGAATATGTGGATAATATGGACTTAATAAAATTTAAATTTTTTTCCTCCCCAAAGGTTTTATTGTTGATTTGAAGGCAGAATTACTTTTTGATTTGTTCATTTTTAAGTAAAAGTGATTCTGGTTATGAAAACTAGTGATCTTCTGTTGTCATTTAAAAATAATTATTAAAGGAATTCCTACATCATGCTCCCTAAATTCTCATCTGACATCATTATTTCAACATTATTAGATTCTAGTGAGATCTTGAAGATCCATGATATGTATGCAAAAGAGTGATTAACTTTTTTATTCATTTATTCATACATGCCACAATCCAGTAAGTATTTATATATGGCATAATCTGTCCTAGTCACCATACAAAGTCCTGGATTAATATCCATGTGTAAGGCTAGAACTACCATCTGAGCAACCTATACTAAAGCCCTAGGATTCATAGGAATATGTAGGAAATTCAATAACAAGGGTCAATTCCATGGACCATGATGTCCTGAGGCAAATGTGCTAGATTTATCAGAAAATGTCAGCAAATTTCAGCAAATACCCTGAGCTGACCATAAGTGTAGGCTCCATCCAGTGGCTACAGGTGGTCACTTGAGTTTCTGCCCTCATGACTCTGCATCAGTCCCTTATTAATCCACAATCATATCCTCCCTTTGTTTTTCTTTCATTTCTTCCCCATTTTACTCTTTTACATTTATATTGCAGGCATTTCCATTTTCTAAATGGCCAAATGAAAAATCTTGAAATTATCTTTAACTGTTTTTCCTTTAACCAACATCCAACACTCAAGCAAATCTTTTTGGTTTTGTTTTAAAAATATATCCCATCCAAAAGCTTTCTATTATCTTGAGGTACCACCTTGGCCTCCCAGGCCTCACTTCAGGATCCTAACGATGGCCTCCCAACTGGTCTCCCTGAGGCCTCAGTGTACTCATAAGATCTAGATACCTCCTTGCCTTATAGCTGTCCTTCACACATCCTGGCCCTATCAGACTGACCTCCTTGATGTTCCTCCAGAAATCTAAGAATCTTCTCACTTCGGGGCCTTACCATTTTTTGCTTCCTTTGTTTAGAATTCTCTCCCCCAATCTTCCAGTGTCTCATTTTCTCACTTAGTTCAGAATTCTGTAAATATCATCTCAATAAAGCCTTTCCTGACAACTAGAGAGAAACATCTTCCCTCAGTCATACTCTGTATCATTACCCTGCTTTATTGCTGCTCATGGCATTTATCACCACCTAGATTTCTACCACTTATTTGATGACATGTTTATTTTTGTATCCCATAGTAGAATGCAAGAGTCATGAGGGCAGAGATTTTGTCTTGTTCATTATTGAATCTCTAGGACCTAGAATAAGTGTCTGGCACATAGAAGATAGCTGATAAACATTTATAGAGCAAATGGAACATGGTATTAAGTAAAGATTACAAAGCATTTTTTGCAACACACTTGAGGGTTCACAAAATACTCCCATCTTCCTGAAGTTCCTGGGAGGGATCGTTCATCTAATAACATATACAAGAGCCCTCTTAGGCCAGGTGTCAGGTGCTGGATGGACATTTAACTGTGATAAGACAGAAATGGGTCTTGCCTTCATGTAGCTCATAGACAAAAATCATAGTTTTTCATCTGTTCCCCTAGTATGTTTTCACGATGGTAATAATTTTAGTGGTGTTTACTTCCTTACATCATACTATCCTGAAGCGTAGTGTCAGTATTTGCATGGAGCATTTCCGAAGCAGGTGAACTATGATATAGAACATATATATTTATATCTGACCTGTGAAATTCCGTAGCAGCTCATTTCTGCATGGCAAATCTTAAAACTCTACAATGTGAATGTAAAAAATGACAGCCCTTTGCTTCTTTATTCACCTACCCACCAAACACTTATCAAGTGCCTGCTTTGTGCCAGGTATCATGCTAAGGACTGAAGATATGGAGATGAATACTATATAGTCCTTAAGGAGACTCAGAAAAAATAAACTTAGGAACAAACATGACAGAGCAGGGTGCCAAATGCAATAACAGGAATATAGTAGGTGTTGAGTAACACATTTAACTTTGTGGAAAAGGATTTCTAGGAGGAAATTAGCAGGACCTATAAGTCAGAGATTGGGGTGTGGGTGAAACTAGGGGAGCAAGATGGGGAGAATCAGAAAGGACTAAAAAATCAGGGAGTATGTTGAAGATGAAGAATGAATGAGGTTGAGGAAGTAGGAGCACAGAGAATCAGGGACAGGAGAAATTGCAGAACTAAGGGATTTGGTGGAGGAGTAGGGCTGTGTGATGATGATTTGTGACTGTGGTTCAGCTGGCAGGTGGTGGAGCTGAAGATATCAAAGACAGATGAGATCAAGGAACTGAAAAGCAAGGTGTGAAAGGGTTGTCAAAGTTGACGTGGAGGTGCCAAGACAGTGAGAAGAGGAAGAGTTAAATCTTACTTAACCTCAAATCTTTATCCATTTGAACTTCAGAAAATACACAGTTTTAGGTTTGTTTTCATAACTAGAATGTTATATGTGCTAGAGAAAAAAGTGTTGCTATGAAATAAACCAATTATCTGAAGGCTGATCAGTCTTTTTTGGTCTTATTCAAAGAGGTGATAGTGTGTAAATAATTACAACCCAGTCAAGATTGGTTTGCATGAGCCAGTTCTTATGTTGACATATTGAAAGCATTTTTTAAGTTGTGAGAGTGATAGTTTATTTCATGCTGCGATTATAAGCAACAAATTTAATTTTTATAACACTCTGAAAATAATTGATTAAAACAATTCCAGAACAAAGCTGCCATAGAGCTAAATGTGGGTTGCTCTGAACATTGCTTCAGAATCATCTCTATCATTTTGATGTTGTTTCTGAACTAATGCATTCAATCCTAGTCTGAGCACCTTGCCAGATGTGGTGTGATGATCAGCAGTACAGTGCCTGTCACTCAAACATGCAGTTTGTATCATTTACTCCTACACTAAAGGGCCTGACATTCCTCAGTTATTAAATAAGCTGGCATCCAACTAGGTTTCCTCAAAGGGGTAACTCCCAAAGCAGTACACAACTTCAGTGTGCAATATTAGCACACAGTGACTACAGTTGTGTGGGAGCTCTCCACAGGGTTTCTGGGGACATTACCAAGTCTGTTGGCTTACAGTCTGTGCCCTGGTGCCTGACTGCTTGGGTTTGAATTCTGACTCCACTTACTAGTTGTATGGCTTTGGGCAAGGTACTACTTAGCATTTCTATTTCTTAGTTCTTCATCTGTAAAATAGGGATCATATAGGCACCTACTTTTGAGCATCAAAGCTGTTAGTATATGAATGGCACTTGGAACAGCATCTGGTATCTAGTAAGAACTCAATAAATGTTTCATGATCATCATCATATTATCCTCATCTGCCTGGGAACACTTTTTCATAAACCATCCGTGTGTAAACCATCTTTGACCCAAATCACCAATCAAATATTTTATTAAGATTGCCTTATATTACCAATGAATAGGAAATGTGGATGCCTAATTACTGCATGTACCCTTAGTGATTGCCATTACTTTAAAACTAGCAAAACATTCTTTTTGGTATCATCCCTTTCAAAATACATTTTGCAAAAATAGAGCAAATCTTGGTTTTATGTAACTGTTTCTTGAAATACCAATTCTAGGCATTATACAAACCTTCATTTAAACAAAACTGGATTTTACCATTGAAATTCTCCTGTTTTGTTATTTTATTAAAATATAAATGTGCCCATATCAATTCTAGATTAGCATTCATAGTTAACTCACAGAGAAGGAAATAATTAACATGAGTTTAGGGGGGGAAAAAAGTATACAAAATTTCTTACTGGGAAACTAGTACTGACAGTTGACCATTATTTTTTCCTCATAAAGAGAACCTTCTGGCAGGTCTTGGGAGGGGAGGGGACTCACCTGATCATGATAATAACCAGGCACTCCTAGTTTGCAGGCCTCCAGGTTGAGAGGCTCTTTGAGGTTGTTCATAACGCAGCACTGCCGAGGCCAGGGATAGTCAGCATCATTGTTCTCAGTCCGGAAGGCGGATGTGTATTTCTGCCAGTCGGATGGACCATTTACACCACAGCAGTGATCCTGCCAGTGGATAAGAGATATGAAATTCTTTTTCATGGTCTTTCCAAGAGCCATCAAGGTAGCAACCGAGATTTTACAGAGAGAAAGAAGATATGGAATGTATACCATATCTTATGTTCACTAAAATTTTCCCAAACTGGAGTTGAAGGTATGGTTACTTTACATTTAGGGTTTGCAAAGTATGTTTCACAATTTTTACTTTACTAGTCTTTAATGAGCTCTGTAGCTTTGGACATGTTTTAAACTCTCTAAGCCTCATTTTCCTTAACTGCAAAATTGGGATAAATATAGTGTCTACAGAGTTGTGAGGATCAAATGAGGTAATATACTTAAGAGGTTGGTACAGTGCTTGGCTCATAGTAATAATCTTAATTATTATTAATACACTGTCTTGATACAATAATGTGAGAGGTATAATTATTCTAATGTTACATTTGAGCAAATTTAAATGCATAAAATTAAAAATTAGTGATATAGAAATTATGAGTAATTCTTGTTTTGCTTTTCTGCATTTTTACCATTTTTCTGGATAATTGTGTATTACATTTATAAGGGAAGAAAATAAACTGGAAAAAATGTTAAAACCTGGTGTCATGCAGCTGTGCCTCTACACAGAAAAGGAAGATCAATTGACATGTAACTGATATCCTTATGTTGGCTAGAATTCAAGATAGAGGATAAACAACCCATATCACTTTTCCTCTTTATCATAAATTCTACTAAATGTTTCAAGGGAGGAAATTCAAACTACAGGTATCTCTCAACTTTTAGAATAAATGTATCCAAGCAAACTTGATGAAAAAAATCATGATTTTGTCATTGGAGAATTGGAAATAGCTAATTAGGAGAAATAATCATTCTGTTTCAATTGGAACATTCGGGGAAGAAAATGGTTAAGTTTGAGCAGTGCTGATTTCAGGCTAGGATTTAGGTAGGAACAGAGAAGAATTAAGAGTCCAGAATTGAGCAGATGACATGATTCTATATTTAGAGGATCCAAAAACCTCCTCCAGAAAACTTCTAGACCTCATCAATGAATTCAGCAAAATAGCAGGCTATAAAATCAACATGCATAAATATAAAGCATTTTTATACTCAAGCGACGAAACAGCTGAAAGGGAAATGAGGAAAACAACTCCATTTGCAATAGCCTCAAAAAAAAATACTTGGGAATCAATCTAACCAAAGAGGTAAAAGATCTCTACAATGAAAACTACAAAACATTGAAGAAAGAAATTGAGGAAGACCTTAGAAGATGGAAAGATCTCCCATGTTCTTGGATAGGCAGAATTAATATTGTCAAAATGGCCATACTACCAAAAGTGCTATATGCATTCAATGCAATTCCAATTAAAATCCCAATGAAAAAAAAAATCCCAATGACGTTCCTTACAGAAATAGAGCAAGCAATCATGAAATTCATCTGGAAGAATAAGAAACCCAGAATAGGTAAACCAATCCTGAGCAGGAAGAATGAAACAGGGGATATCACAATACCAGAACTTCAACTATACTAGAAAGCAATAGTAACAAAAACAGCATGGTATTGGCACCAAAATAGACAGGTAGATCAATGGTACAGAATAGAGGACACGGACACAAACCCAAATAAATACAATTTTATCATACTAGACAAAAGTGCCAAAAATATGCAATGGAGAAAAGATAGCCCCTTCAGCAAATGGTGCTGGGAAAACTGGAAATCCACATGCAACAGAATGAAACTAAACCCCTATCTCTCACCCTGCACAAAAATCAACTCACAATGGATCAAGGACCTTGAAATCAGACCAGAGACCATGCATCTTATAGAAGAAAAAGTAGGTCCAACTCTTCAACTTGTTGGCTTAGGATCAGACTTCCTTAACAGGACTCCCATAGCACAAAAAATAAAAGCAAGAATCAACAACTGGGATAGATTCAAACTAAATAGCTTTCTCTCAGCAAAGCAAACTATCAGCAATGCGAAGAGAGAGCCTACAGAGTGGGAGAATATCTTTGCCACTCATACTTCAGATAGAGCACTAATTTCCAGAATATATAAAGAACTCAAAAAACTCTACGTGAAGAATAAAAATAACCCAATCAACAAATGGGCTAAGGATATGAACAGACGCTTCACAGAAGATCTGCAAGCAATCAACAAACATATGAAAAAATGTTCACCATCTTTAGTAATAAGAGAAATGCAAATCAAAACTACACTAAGATTCCATCTCACCCCAATTAGAATGGCAATTATCAAGAATACAAGCAACAATAGGTGTTGGCGAGGATGTGGGGAGAAAGGTACACTCATACATTGATGGTGGGTCTGCAAATTAGTTCAGCCACTCTGGAAAGCAGTGTGGAGATTCCTCAGAAAACTTAGAATGGACTCACCATTTGACCCAGCTATCCCACTCCTCAGCCTATACCCAAAGGACTTAAAAGCAGAATACTACAAAGATGCAGCCACATCAATGTTCCTTGCTGCTCAATTCACAATAGCCAGACTGTGGAACCAACCTAGATGTCCTTCAGTTGATGAATGGATAAAGAAACTGTGGTATATATATATATATATATACAATGGAATATTATTCAGCTATAAAGAATAATAAAATTATGGCATTTGCAGGCAAATGGATGAAATTAGAGAGTATCATGCTACGTGAGATAAGCCAATCTCAAAAATCCAAAAGATGAATGATCTCACTGATAAGCGGATGATGACACATAATGGGGGGTGGGAGGGGGGCAAGAATGGAGGAAGGAGGGACTGTATAGAGGGAAAAGAGAGGCGGGAGGGGTGGGGGGAAGGAAAAAATAATGGAATGAATCAAACATCATTACCCTATGTAAATGTATGATTACACAAATGGTATGCTGTTACTCCATGTACAAACAGAAACAACATGTATCCCATTTGTTTACAATAAAAATAAATTTTAAAAAAATCCAGAATTGAGCCCTGTGGTACTCTAACACTGAATTGGGAGGAGAGTGAAAACCCAGCAAAGGAGGCCAAGAAGGAGTGGCCCATGTGACAAATGCAGGTGGGATGTCAATAAGATGAAGACAGAAACTCAGCCTCTGGGGTTGGCAGGACGGAGGTAACTGGTACCATGATAAAAGCTGTTTGGAGGAGTGGTGGGTCAGAAGCCCATTGTAGTTGGATGAGAGCAGATGAGAGGCATGAAAATGCAGACAGCAAGTGTAGGCATCTCTTTTGAGATTTGTCATAAAATAGAACAGTTGTGGGACAGGACAGGGGGTGAATGTTGAGCAAGTTTTTAAAAAAACATGTACAACTGAAGGATTTCTTACAGGCTGATTTGAGGGGAAACTAATGAGGCAGATAAGAGCAGGGAAGGTTGATGAAGTGAAGGAGAGAACGCAGAGTGAAAACCAAGGAATTGGATATCGGACAGTCCATTTGTCATCACTGGAGAGAAGGAAAAGTACATGGGTACAGAAACGTAAATGGGCAGATCTGGTGATAGAGAGATGAGATGTTTTTTGTCTGATTCCTTCTATATTTTTAATAGAATGAGGTGAAATCACCAACTGAGAGTGAGGGGGAGGAGAGAGTTTACAGATGTGAAGAGAAGGGAGAATAGATGAAGTACTAGAAAATGAATTTTCAGAGAAAAAATCCTAGGAAATATATACAGTGCCAATTTGAGCCTTATGATCACAAATTTAAATTTAGTCACCATGGTTGTGTGATGTTTGGCTCTTAGGGTGTGGCTGAAGAGTGGGTGAAAGTTGTATTCCCACAGTGGGTGTCAGTTAGTTCCTTAATGATCAGTGACAGGTAAGGGAGTAAAGGAGGCTATGAGGGACAGGTGAGGAGGGAAGAGAACATGAAAAGGGTGATACAGAGTGAAAAGGTGGCTGATTAATCAGAGGTCCTGATGGAGTAAAGATTATTGGAATGGAGATAGAAGAATAAATGAAAACATAATAGAAGATAGTGAACAGAGTGGGGTTTTCTTAGCATAATTATTGGTGATGACACACTGGTGATGGTCATGGAAGAGGGTGGCTGAGGTGAGGTAGAGGAGAAGATCTTTGGAAAGGAGTAGGGCAGGGAATTGAAAGATCACATGTTTCTGAGTCACCCATGTGGAGGTTGATGTCTCATCCTAGGTCCACGACAGGAATCCGAGTGAAGAGTGGACAGTGAGTGAGATGTTGAAGTCCCCAGGGAAGGCAAGGGAATGGCCAGTAGGAAGATGGTTGATAAATAATCCTAATAAAGAGAAGTAATGGGTGATACAGACTGATGTCATGAATTTCAAGTGTTCACAGAGGAATGAAGGAAGGAAGGAAATAATATGGCAGTCAGGTGGGACAAGAAGACACCTAGTCAATTCCCAGTTCCTATAGTACATGAGACAAGGGGGGAAAGTGAGAGCGTGAAGGGAAGGCAGTGCCACTAGGAAGCACTCAGGTTTCTAGTGAAGCAAGAGAGAAAAGATGAGTTCAAAGAAGGAGTGGAGTTTATGAGGGAGTTTGCTAATGACAGACTGAGGAGTTGGTGGTAGGGCAGGGAGCAGGAGCAGGGGTAGGAAGAGTTGGGTCATATTAGGGGGTATGTAGAAGATAACAATTGATATACATATGGCAATATGGGGGTGATATTCTGGAACACTTGGACTTCTAATGATATTTGAGATAAACTGGATAAATGGTTTGATTGCCAATTAGAAAAAATTGGGGGATTAAAATCAAGTCATATCCCCTGGTCCTTAATAGAAGCGACACATGGGAGATATACAAATGTACCAGAAAGGTAAGATAGGCAGAAAGTACCATTGGAATTCACTTTGGGACAGAGTAAACCTTTTTCTTTTAATGTAAATGAGACCTGAGTTCTAAGAGGCAGAGCATATGATTAATTTAAATTTCTTTAATCTACCCCTATGAAAGTAAGCAAATCATGGCCTGAAATAAAACAGATTAGGGGTTCCATTGAGTCATGTGTTCAACATTCTCCTCTTCCACCGCTGCCTCCACCAGTAATTAAGAGCCATAGATGACCTTACCTGTCACAAGTCTCTTTCTCGAGGAAAGCTCCCTAGAGATGCTGACATCATCCCCAAGCATATCCAACTGGCCACTGGTCTAGCTACAAAATGGCATCTTCCCAGGACCACCCACCTTACCTGGAGCATGAGTCTGTCCCAGGTTTTGGTGACTCCACTGTTTTTCCATTGGTCATCGTTGCTCGGTGGGCTATTGTTTTGGTACCTCACCAGCATCTGCTTCAGGAAGAGGTTTGGTGTGAACTACAGGGATAGAGGCAAAACAAGAGGGAGAGTTAGCTTACCAATGCCCAAAGAAGGGAAAATATTATTCTCCTCGGAACATTCTCTTGGAGCAAAACTATACTTCAGAGATACCAAGTATAGTGGGCTAAGACAGCCTTAGATTGGCTCAAGTCCCCGTGTGGGAAGAGACCCCCATCTTCAAGGAGGTTACTATATGACCAGGGTGGACAGTTACTGTAGGGTGCCATGGACTAGGGAAACCGCAGAAAAAGAAGAAGGAAAGATAAGTCACAGCTGAGGTAGAATATGGGTCATCCCACTAGAAGGTCAGTGGTCATGGCAGATGGAGATGAGCTTATGGGTTACCAGATTGGGCTCTGGGAGTCAGGTTGCCTGGGCTCCTTCACCTGCCAGCTGTGCAACTTTAGATGCGTGTCTTGTCTTTACCTTCTTACGTCTCGTTATTTTTTTTATTTGTATAATGACAGGAAATACTGCCTATCTCTTAGGTTTCTGAGTAGTAAGTAAATTTAAATATCTTTATTAGTGTGCATATTAGCATGGCTGGCACATAGCAAGGGCTTAATGCATGTCAGCTATTATGTTATTATGGTAATGGCAACTCATTATCATTTCTGCTCTGTGCTTTTTGGGAGCATACTCACAAAGTCCCGTTGTGTAGCTGCTGTGATGCAAGATGCGACTTCAAAACCATATACTATAAACATCAGAATGAAATACTGGAAAAGAAACAAATGAGTAAAAAGGATTACATTTATTCCCAAAGAGTGACTTCCCCAATTGATTGCGATAGTTTTTCAGCACTTTTACCTAAATATAATCATCTGAATATTCACGCAGTTATTACACAAAACTTCTTTGATCAGCTACTTGGAATGGGGCTTGTTGCTAGGTGCTGGGATAAGGCTTGATGCTAGTGAGCAAAACCTTCCGATTTTCTCCAGAGAACAAATGGTCATTTAGGTTGACTGACGTCCCCATTTGGGGAAGAGACCCCTATCTTCAAAGAGGTCACTGTATGACCAGGGTGGATAGAGCTTTCTCATCCAGTTCCTGAATTTCTAGTTTAACTGGGAAAAACAAATGCAAGAGAATGAACTGATGTGTGTGTGTGTGTGTGTGTGTGTGTGTGTGTGTGTGTGTGTGTGGTGTGTGCGCAAAAATCTTCAAAAAGTGCAGGCTCAGTGGCAGGCAGTCTTAGTGTATTCCACATAATGGAGAGCCTTAAAAATCTGCTCTAATTGGGAGAGACTTTCTTTATGGTTTGCAGAAAATTTTGAATCTCAGACGTCAGAAAAAGATAAAACAGAACACATGGTGTCCCTCCTAACCAGACCCAGTCTCAGCAGAGAGGAGCCAGCAGCCTCCAGGCACAGTGTCTCAGTGACATTCTCCTCCCACATCCCCTCACCCATGTGAGTGAAACAGAGCTCACCAGCCGCAGTGGTGGGGTTTGTGCTGTGTGTGAGCATGAGGCACATGGACAGCATGCCCACGGTGGCGCATAATGCCTCCCTGTGTGTGACACTGCCCCTATTTCTAGCTGGAAAATATCTGGCAGCAAATGTCCTCTAAGTCTAGGTGGGAGTTCTACCTTTGCCTTCCTCAGCTTTGCACATGCACTTTTGGTCCCCATGTCCTTTTTGAGAAGGGGCACTGTGGCCAGAGTCTGTGGGGAGGGCAGGGAAACTATCCTCCTTCCTGGGTCGTGGGAAGCTTTCTGAGCAGGATCCTCTGCTGCCTCACTACCTGGACAGTAAGATCCTCTGGCTGCAGAGTCAGGAGACCTTCAGAGGCCCTATATTATTTTTCCCTGTGTTGGCTCCCACCTTTCTCCTTGTCAAGAGATTTGCTGCTCTTCTCATAGAGTCTCAGAACTCCTTAGTGGGACTCTGGAAAAGGTGGCATGGGGTGCAGGTGATTCCCTGTCAGTCCCTTGGAGAGGGCACTACTTCTTCTTTTCCCTCCCCAGCTCAGACCTCCTGGCTGTGTCAAACACACACAGGACTGGGATGCAGGTGAAGGCTGTCTTTAGGACACGTGCCTTTCTTCTCCCTCTTCCTTTCATTCCTTTCCCCACCCTTCAAAGGGGGTACATTTGTTCTTGAACTAACTCACATTAGGGAAATAGAGAATGTCAATGTTCTGCATTCTCTGGGTACCAGGACAATAGTTTGCTTAAAGGAAAAGTAAACCAACTGGCACCTTAAGCTGCAAGACTTGTTTTCTAAAAGTGGAATTCAGGTCCTGAGCATTTGGGCAGCTGAGTTATTTCAGGGTTTGGGAGTTTTGTGTGGTGTATACATGTGTGTGTGTGTGTTCCCATGGCAACATGAAAAACTTCTCTCCTGGTGCATAGGGGAAGGCAGTAGAGAACTAGACCCAACTTAGAGGTTTCTCAGCTCTGCTGGCTACAAATTTGCTTCCACCTATGAAGGCAGGTCATAGTCTTGCTGTCTGTGGTTTGGAAACAGGGTTAGAGCCTCCTCAGGTGGGTGTGAGTGGAAGGTGCACTCACAGTGGGGTTTGTCAAGGTTTTCTCAGGCTCCTGTTAAAGCAGAGGGAATGACGATGTGGGAAGTGCAGGCCATCACACAAAACCCAGCAGTCTTAAGCTCAAAAGTCTTAAAAAGTCTCCTGCTTTCTCTGAAAAATTCATGGCTACTTGGTATTTTATGTCCTTACATATCTATGATTAATATTAAAATAGTATTTATAACTACTTCTTGTCAAGGGGAAAAATCTAATAAACAAGATCTCATAATGTTTTTTTGTGTGTATGTCCTATGTAATTTCTGGCTATATATGTTGGGGATGTGCAGACACTGGCTGGAGAAGCACAGATCTGGAAAATAATCAGTAGAGTCACCTCCAGGTGTCTCCCTTTAGGTTCTCTGCATGAGAATCTTCTGGACTTGCAGTAGTGGAGGACATTCTTGCCTCAACTGCTTTTTCACCCTCACCTGCAGCTCTCTGCTTCTACACGCATTATGGAAAACCCAGGCATTGTGCTCAGTGATGAAGAAACAATCCATTAAAATGGGTCCACAAAATCAGTTCTAGAGAGTTTGAAGGTCTTACTGCTAGAAGAATTTTCCTGTTGGACTTCATGATGCCCACAATGCCTAGGACAGACAGGCAGAAGAGGCAGATGCCCACAAACATGCCGATCCAGGCGGCCCCATAGATGTCATCATTGTTGGTGGCTTCCAGCAATGGGTAGAGGCTGTGTTGGTCAGATACAAAGAAGATGCACTCTGCAGTCAGGGCGATGCCACACATCTGGGAGCAAGCCAAGAGTGGGTGGTGTCAGGCAGGTGGCCAGGAGCACAGCATTGGGAAAGGGAATGGAGGAGGGTGGGTGAGACAGACTGATTCCCTCCCCCACACAGGTTTTATGCAACTGACTTCAACTCCTCATTACCAGGAATTCAAACAACTAGTTTCATCCTGCTCTTTCCTTCCATATACAATCTCCCTTGGATACTACTTTGACGTGTCTCTTGGTCTTATTCCTATTTGGGAAAAGACCTAGCTAATTTTAGACCATCCATAAACCACTCAGATGTGCCTTTTACTTTTTTTTTCTTTTCTTTTATAGTGCTGGGGATGAATTCAGAACTTTGTGCGTGCTAGGCAACTGCTCTACCACTGAGCAACATCCCAGCCCTAGATGGTGCCTCTTTGTATGAAGGTTACTGCTGACCCCCCAGCCCACCCCCAGTGCCTTATTGTGCACACTACTAGATTGTAATATTTAAAGTGGTCTTGGTCGTACTTATCAGTGAGAGCTGGAAACTTATCCCATTGTCTGTATTTCATGGATGAGGAATCTTGGCCCTGAAAGGTGATGACTTGTCCAGGGTCATACAGGGGGTCAGAGGCAGAGCTGGTCCAAGAACCAGGTTTTGACTCCCAAACAAGTGCTCTCCCCTACCCCCACAGCGTGACCTCTGAGACAGTCCCACATGCTGGTATTGACTTCTGTGTAGAAGAAAAGATGCAAATATTTGTCCCAATAAACTTAGTGACAGATTCCCAAAATTAAACCAAGATGAAATTGGAAAGAAGCACTGAAGTATGTGTGTGGTAGGTGTTTGGATACTGGTCATGGTGGATGTGACTTCCTTTAGATTCTTATGCTTTAAAGTTGGAAGGAAAAGGTTTTTTTAAATTTTTTTTTATAACTATGGTCTTTTGACATATTTCAAAATTGCATATGATTACTTTTATAGTTAAATTCTAGCTAGCATATTTACTACACATTTCTGAAAATGAGAATATATAGGGAACAAGTAATTATACTGTTATTTTCATTTTAATTCTCACTTTTGATTAATCTAAACTCATGCTTATGGAAAGAGCAGACTTTTCTGAAAATTCTCATTACTTACACCAACAATCACATTTCCAAATATCAGCAGGCCCTGGAAGCAACGGACAGTGGAATCATCCTTGGCCATCTTCAGGATTTCCCACAAGCTAAAGACACAGTTGAGAGTGTTATGTTTTAATAGGGGCAGGTGACGAATACTGCTAGAATATTCATAGCATGACTAAATCATGATATTGTGGATTGCCTTTTTGTGTCTGAAAGCATCCAAACCTGGGGTGAGTATAATCTTTAATAATGGAGGAAATTTGATTAGTGAGCTTGGTAATCACAATAACTTTATAAAGAAGAAAAGGAAAATAAAATCTTCCAGAGTCTGATCAGTGCCTTTCAGGTACAGATGCATACTTCTGAGAGATAAACTGAGGCCCTGCAAGGTCAAAGAGCAGAACTGAGGTGGTGAGGACTAGGCAGGACTGACACACACTGAGAGTCCCAGGGCTCTACCACGACAGAGTGAAACCCAAAGGATAAACTCATAGAGTTAGTGACTGATTCTCATATGAACTGTGGGTTTCTGTTAGAAACCATTATTTTATGAATATTTTGTTATTAAAAAATAGTTGGCAAATAAAGTGTCACAGAACGTGTTACTAGATATACTAATAAATAGACTGTGAAAGATATAAGTTCAGATAACAGAAGTATAGAGAGAAAAGGTCATGTTTCACATGCATATACCTAATTATCATAAGCCATCAAGAAAAGAGAGGAGGCAACTGCATTTTGCAGATCAGAAAACTAAAGCTTAAATTGGTAAATTAGGTTCCCTGGGGTTATCCAAGAAGCATTAGCAGAGCTGCTTGTCTTCAGCTTTTGGGAAGTCCTTGTCTGTGTGACTCCAGGACCCAAGAACTTCCCTGCAGCTAACCTTAGCTCCCAGAAATGATGCAAAAAGTTCAGTGCAGAGAGAGCGGAAATGGGCCTTGAGTCTCTCTGAAAATTTGCTGGAAGGAACACAGGGTGTTTGGGTCAATCATTTTGGCTTCTGCACTTAATACATCTTGAGAAAACTCATTCCCACCTCTCAATAGTATATTAATTAATTAACTAGTTAATTCATGCATTCATGGTCTAAATCAAAAGGTATTAAATGATATAATTGCATTGTGAGTTATACACAGAAATGTAAGGGAGATTGTTGAATTCTAGGCTTTTGTGTTCTAGCAGGGAAGCTAAGCTATGATCCCATGTAGTTGTGAAGACACTAAATACTGTGGGGGTTCTGAGGAAGGGAGTTGTGGGTCTTGGTGGATGTGTCTGGTTTTGACCAGTGGAGTAGATGTGGGAACATGTAGGAGAAAGGCGGAACTGGGGAGGAGTGACTTTTCAGGGAAAGGGAAAGTTAGGAAGTAGAGACAAAAGAGTAAGGCCCCCAGGAGATAACAAGGTAGTCAGTGTGTAGACAGGAATCAGTGGGAGGCAAGGTTATTATTTGATCGAGGCTTTGCTAAGTTTTAAATCCACTGTTGCACTATAACATATATATTAGTCACTTTCCAAGAAATTGAAGCATCTGTAAATCTTTTCCCTTTGCTGTTTTCCTGGGAAACTAGGAATTTGAGGAGTTAAAATTTATGTGTATTCTTGGCTAGAATTTGGCATACAATGGGCACTCCATTAATGTTTACTGAAGGAATGGAAGATTCTGGGTCATTGTTACATGATCCCTGTGTGAAGTTTCTGCTGAGCAATGCCATTCATTTCTTTCCAGTGTTGTTGCACACTAAACTGAGTGGACTCTTGCTACCTTGAGGAATTTAAATCACCAACCTCCCTAAGGGGAATTTTACTCGTATGCACAGATCAGTTGCATGTGAAGTTCATTACTGGTATGTACAGACATTATCTCTGACCAGTTAGGTTACTCTCTAAACTAGGCATACAAATACATAGACTGTGAAAGATAGATGTCCAGATAATAGAAGTATAGAGAGAAAAGGGCAAATATCTGGACAGGCCAAATTCAGCACCATTATTGACCAGTATAGTACTGATTGGGCACCTATTTTTCAGGTAGCAGCCTATTTGGGGTGATTAATTGGACTTAAGGAACAGAAAGAAGAAATTTTTCTTTGAGGAAGTTTAAAGTAACATGCATTTAAAGCAAAATGAACTATATGAATAAAAGGGGGAAAGTAGGAGGGATATAGAAAAAAAGGAAAGGGTTAGGTAGACCACCTTCAAGATTTCATTGGTCCAGAAATGAGCGGACAGAACCCTTAGCAAGGAATTTGGCCCCAGAGACTCAAGTATGTCCATAAAATATATTCTTTTCCAAAGATGTCTCTGCCACACAGATTTTTAAGAGAGGAAAGGGCAAGTGAATATGCTGTGGGAGAATTTGAAGGGTTGAAGTTAGGGGTGGGAAAATGCAGAAGAATGGAGAATAAAATAAGGAGGGAGACAGGAGCCTGGATTGAACAGGAAAAGCACAAAAGGAAGCTAAGCAGATATGGTTGCAAATGCCAGGGAGGCAGCCTGGCCGTGGGCTGGCTAATGGAAAGCAGGAACACATGATGGGCAGATATTCTAAACTTGCTGGCTACTAGAATTTTTTCTTTTGCACTCTATGTTCTCTCCTTTTTCCTTAGGCCTTTGGCATCCGTGGCACATAATAACTTAGAAAGTTCACCTGTCTTCCAAAAATAACAAAAATAGTAACAGAAGCTGTCATTTAACGGGCACTTAGATTCTCTCAGTCCCACATTAGGCTCTTTATGTTCATCTTCTCAACAGCATGAGAGATGGTCATTTTAACCAAAGTCTATATTTGTTTCATATTACTTCTATAACAAATTACCACAAACTTACAGTTCTGGAGGGCAGAAGTCTGAAATGAGTCTCCTGGGGCTCAAATCACTGGTGTTGTGTTAGCAAGGCTGCATTTTCTTAAAAGATCTAGGGGGAGAATCTATTGGCTTCCATTTTGCGGATGAAGAAAAGGAGGCTTGGAGGGATCAGTGTGCCAAGGTCACACTGCTAGAAAGTGCCGTTCTGCTGTAAGGCTCCAAATCACTTATGTGGCACTGCAGTCTACACGGGCTGTCACACCGCTAACACTCTCAGTAGAAAAAGCAGCAGCTGGCTTGCTTCCTTGCCAATCCTGGGAACCGAGGGAACACATATATTTTTCCTGCTTAGAAGACTCTGTTTTTGCGAAGATCAGACACACCAGACCTTTCTTCACCCACTTCTCTGGGTTCTTGTTTCCTTAGCCCTTTAACACTCTACTATGTATTCACATTTCTCCCAAATCCAGTGTGGTAGCCATACTCTTTCCCAGGAAACCTCCCAACCAGGAGCTCTCCCCACTACTCCCTGGGATCAGAATTCCTGGAAGTTAAATGTGTAATGTGAAGTCAATGGGAGAGAGCAGTTCATAGTTTCTCCTTGGTCCCTTGTGTTTTAGACTAGGTTGACATTTGCTTCAATCCTTGAAGAGTCACAAATGTCAAGACAGAGTCAAGTGTAGTCTTCTCGTAGCTCACAGTGTAGTCTGGAGGCTCTGGGCTAAAGGTGAGTACACTGGGCCTGTACAACAGAATACCAAGGTTCAAGTTCTAGTCCTGCCCTGTCATTATTGTGTAACCCTGGGCAATGACCCTCTTAGAGTGTGTCTCCTTGTTTAAAATGGGCAGAACACAACTTCTTTTTTTTTTTTAATTATTTATTTTATTGTAAACAAATGGGATACATGTTGTTTCTGTTTGTACATGGAGTAAAGGCATACCATTTGTGTAATCATAAATTTACATAGGGTAATGTTGTTTGATTCATTCTGTTATTTTTTTCCTTCCCCCCCACCTCTCCCACCCCTCTTTTCCCTCTATACAGTCCTTCCTTCCTCCATTCTTGCCCCCCTCCCTAAACCTAACCCTAAACCTAACCCTAACCTGAACGCTAACCCCTCCCATGCCCCATTATACGTCATCATCCGCTTATCAGCAAGATCATTCATCAGAACACAACTTCTTCTACCCATGGAATGGTTATATTCACCAAATGAGATGAGAGATGCAGAAGCCATTGGCAAACTCAGATTATTTACAAACATGAGAAATTATTAATAATAACCAGGGGATATTTAGGAAGAGCAGAGTATTGGGTTAAGGTTTTGCTTTATGCACCAGAGATTTTTGGGGCATAGCAAGGAGGCTCTGATGTTGACATAGTCAAGGGTTCCAGTTCCTAGGTTGAGAAGCAACCTCCCATCCACTTTCCTTCTCTTCCCTGCCCAGGGACTGCTCTGCTGGAGAGAAATGGATGCCTTTACACAGTTATCTATTTGTGCTTCTTTTTATTTCCATGGTTGGCTTCACAGGGGAAAACAAAAATCTCTCTGGGAAAAGAAAAAAAAAAAAAAAAAAAGGTTCCCAGTCATGCTGGGTGTGGCAAGAGTCAGGTACCAGGCTGCACGTCCACATGGGAGGGTCTTCTGTGCATTCCACCAGCATTCCTGAGCAGTCAGCTCCTGCCCTTGGACCTCCTCCCTCTGGCTTTGGCCAGCTCTATGGACTCTGCTCCAGACTGAGAGGGGATGCAGAAGTGACCTCTGAGGTTTAACTTTGGGCTGGGGCTGCTTTCATCTCGCCAGAGAAATTATGCAGAGATGATCCAGTTCTGTTCTCTCTTTTGCATTCTTTTCTTTTGGTATTAACCTATGAAGGGCTTCCTACACTTTATTGCAAGAGTCTCCAAAACAGAAGACACTGGGTGGGACCCTGTTACACTTGCCCTTCTAGGTCCAAAGTGTAACTGTGCCTAACACATACCAGACATTCAGATGTTTAATTAAAAAAAAAAAAAGTGGATAAACAAATGTTTACATGAATGAATGAATAAATGAATGGAAGGATGGATGAATATACATCTTAGTGATTTGCTTAGAGCTTACTGCAGAAGTTAAGGAGTGAGGCAAAGTAGAAAGAAAACGAGCTTTGTACAGACCTTTGAATCTTAGCTTTACCACTTAATAGTTTCGTGATTCCCAGGAGGTTACTAGATCTTGTTGACTTTAATTTCTATGTGGGAATAGTAATACCTACTTTCAAGGGGTACTGTGAAAATCAAATGAGAATATATGTGAAATTCTAGTATAATATTAATTATCTAGCCACTATTAATTTTCTTTACTTTGGCCTCAGTTCCTTGACGCAGACAGACCAGAGCTGATAAGCTAAGGAATGGTGAAGGGACCTAATGCAGTGGTTTAATATTTAAAAACACAGAGCCATATTTTCAAAGGAAATATGGAAATACGATTTCAATATGGAACTCTAGTACTTAAAAACAGATCAAAATAGTGCCTCTTTAGATGGGAAAACAGCAGGTAAGAAACCTGGGCTCAAAGAGGATCCCCTTACCAGGAACATATCTTTAAACCACATGACAAGTTAGTTGAAACTGGTGTTCTAGAATAATGAAAAAGAAAGTTGCACTCAGAACAATTACTGACCTTAAAAAGCAGTTACCCATGTTAGTTAAGCTATGAACCAATGTAGGTGCCCTTCAACAAATGAATGGATAAAGAAAATTCGGTATATATACACAGTGAAATATTACTCAACCATAAAGAAGAATGAAATTATAGCATTTGCTGGTAAATGGATGGAACTGGACACTATCATGATAAGTGAAATAAGCCAATCCCAAAAAACCAAAGGTCAAATGTTCTCTCTGATATGTGGATGCTAAAACACAATGAAGAGGGAGAGGAAGGAAGAACAGAAGTTCATTGGATTAGACAGAGGGGAATAAAGGGAAGGGAGGGGTGATGGGAATAGGAACGACAGTGGAATGAATCAGACATAACTTTCCTATGTTCATATATGAATACATGACCAGTGAAACTCATCATGTACAACCTCAAGAATGGGATCCTAATTAGTGTTAAGTTATACTCCATGTATGTATAATATGTCAAAATACACTCTACTGTCATGTATACCTAAAAAGAACAATAAGAAAATAACAGTTATCTGACGATTTCCAGGATACTCAAGAGGGAAGCTGGAAGGCACTGGTCACAATGTGTAAGCTGACATTACATAGTCTCTGTGACAGAGACTCCCATTCAGTGGAGGACATCCAGGAAATGTTCCTGGAAAACTGAGACACGTGGATTTGCTTCCATCACACACAAGCTGGAGGCCTCTCTAGGAGAGGTTGCACTTCTGTACACCAAAGGAAAGGTGACATGATTTCTGGTAAGGCTAATAATGCTTGTGCATAAGGGCAGACCAATGAAACTTTTGGGTTAAAAAATAAAAACTTCAATGAATTTCCATGTTGATAGCTATTAAAAAAGAAAGACATTATGAGCTTGTTTTCCTTTCCAAAGAAGACAAATATGAAGAAAAAACCAAAGGGAAGGACAACGGGGAACTCTTCTCCATATGCACAGAATGTGAATTTGTTCTCTGTGCCTGAGAGAGGTTGTGCCTCTTGAGTTTTGTCTTTGCCGGCCTGGCAAGGAAGTATGGCAATGAATACCCTGTGAAAGTTCACTTCATGCATTAGCATGGCTACAATACGGTACCCAGTTTTTTGGTCAAAGAGCAGTCTAGGGGGCTGGGGATATAGCTCAGTTGGTAGAGTGCTTGCCTCGCAATCACAAGGCCCTGAGTTCAATCCCCAGCACTGCAAAAACAAAAAGGCAGTCTAGATATTTCTTTGAAGATATTTTTTTGAGATGTAATTAGCATTTAAGTCAGAAGAGACTTTGAGAAAAGTAGATTACCCTCCATAACATGGGGGGCCTTCTCCAGTTAAATGAAAGCTTTAAGACCAAACACTGATGTTTCCCAAAGAAACAGCAATTCTGGCTCATGAGTGCAACATAGAAGACCTGACTGAGTTTTCCATCTGCAGATTTCAGACATAGAGAGCAGCATCAACTCTTCCCAAATTTTCAGGCTGCCAACCTGCTGTATAGATTTCAGATGTGTTGGTCCCCAAAGTCACATGAGCCAATTCTTAAGATCATTCTTTTTTTCTAGGTATAGATAGGTAGATAGATTACATATAGATAATAGGACACACACACACACACACACACACACACACACACACACACTCACACACACACACACATTTCCTGTTGGTTCTGTTTCTGTGAAGAACCTTGACTAATAAACCCTCCCAATTCGGATTGATTTATATTTTTGATAGAAAGAAAAATTATCACTTTTTGATATCTCCTGAGACCACTTTACCCCTTCTTTCTAATTCCTACCTCCAGCTGATAGCTTCTGGCTCAAATGAATTCAATGACTTCTGTATCCATTCCACACAGTGCTTTTGGAGAGAACTTTCTAAAGCGGAGCTCTGGTTTTATATCACTCCTCTGCTTAAAAATCTCTAAGTCTCACCAGGTGCGGTGGCACATGCCTGTAATCCCAGCAGCTTGGGAGGCTGAGGCAGGAGGATCGAGAGTTCAAAGCCAGCCTCAGCAGAAGTGAGGTGTTAAGCAACTCAATAAGACCCTGTCTTTAAATAAAATACAAAACAGGGAGGGGATGTGGCTCAGTGGTCAAGTGCCCCTGAATTCAATCCCTGGCACCATCCCACCATGCAAAAAAACAAAAACAAAAACTTCAAGGCTTGCTGTATCCTCAGTTCAAAGGGCTGTCATAGATAGCTGTCTCTTCACCCATAAGCTCAGCCACTGGCTCCCTCACTTCCTACTGCCAGGTGACTTCATGTGTCCACATATTCTCTGTTATTGACCAAGGTCTTCAAATACAAATTGCTCCTGTCCTATTCTGGTGCATTTGAATTCGAGAGCTTCTTAGCTTCTCTGCTCTTGGAAGCAGACCAATGGCCTCTTTTACCTTGTTTCTACAGTACTCGGCCAGACCCAGCCCTTTTACCCTTCTGGTCATGGCAGGGAGGCTGGATAAAGTATGAACTTCTTAGCCGCATTCAGGACAGTGCTGACCAGTTCCCAGGGGCCTCCCTGCTCCCCTTGTGTCCTGAGCATGCCTCCAGGTTGAGCTGGGTTGCTCCTCTCTTTGGAATCCCTTCCATTTCTTCCTCTGAACTCTTTGCGACCTCTGAAGCCCAGCTGAAAAAACCTCTTCTACTGCCCTGTCCAGATTTGCCATTCCTTCCCTGGATCCTCTCTCTGGCTTTGGCAAATAGCTGTCCTGGGGACTTAATCCAGGTCCTGTTTGTGGGTGTGTGTGTTTGGCTTTTCTTTCCTCTTATCCTCTTGCCACAGCAACCTAGCCCGGTACTTTGTTATATCTCTTCTTTACCCAAGTTTGCTTAATGGTGTATTCTGAACCCAAAGAGGAGCAGATTTCTGTACATTAAAAAAATTCAATTTGACAAAGAATTATATTTAAAAAGCATAATTATAAACCCCATAAACAGGTTGAATGTCACACCTAAAAGTCCATGACTATACTCTTGGTATTTTGTGTCTTACTAAGGTTTGTAATTTAGGAAAAAATTAAAGTGTCAGTTATTCCAGTGTCATTATTGGTCATGTGCCCATTCGTGGCATAACAGACTTTCCTCCTCCTCCTCCTCCTTCCCTCCTTTTCCTCCTCCTCCTCCTTCCCTCCTTTTCCTCCTCCTCCTCCTCCTCCTCCTCCTTCTCTTTCTCCTCTTTCCTTACCCTTCCTCTTCCTCTTGTTTTCTTCCTCCTCTTTCTCCTTCTTTATTGGGGATTAAATTCAGGTGAGCCACATCCCCAGCTCTTTTTATTTCTTATTTTGAGACTGGTCTCACTATGTTGCTCAGGATCTCACTAAGTTACTGAGGTTGGTTTTGAACTTGAGATCCTCCCACCTCAGCCTCCCAAGCTGCTGGTATTACAAATGTGCATCACCACACCCAGCTACTTTTTTCTTTTTAAAATAAAGATACCATCTCTATTAATGCCTCTATAAAATTAAGAGAAACTCCCAACCCCCTGCCCTTGAGCTTGCCTTTTATCTTAGAAATTAAACCAAGTGAGTCACAGAAAATGGGGAAAAAGCCTTCTACCCTCTCCCTCTGCTCAAAGTCTTCCTACTCTTCACTCTTATTTTGAAATGATATAATTATAGAATCGCTGCTTTGCTGCTGGTTAAAATACAAATACATACAGAAGACACACATTGAGTCTCATTAGCCATCAGTGTCAACATCTCTTTGGGAATGAGTTTATCAGATCCCTCCTCATATTTATGTTCAAAGGGAGAGGGAAGACACGCGGAAGGTAGCTCCTAAACTCAAGGTTAGGGGTGTGGGTGTGTCTCTCTGTGGATAGAGACTGACCCCTGATGATGTGATGTATCCTCCTTCCTGCCTTCCCTCTTAGCCCCTGGTATGTTGGGCTGTTTCAAATATGTGATTTTCTGGATCTTTCCCTTCTTATTCTAAATGCAGAGCTTCCTTCGCATATGTTAGGTGTCTTTATTTGGCAGGCCTAGGAAGGGAATAAGCAGGATGAGTGAATTTGTAAAAAGTGGGAAGTGACCATGGTGGGCAGAGATCAGAGAAGTGACTGTCCACTTTAGAAATGATACATCACAGACTGAGGTGAGCAACTCACCTTAAGTGTTTTCCCTGCTGAAGAATAGCCTCCATACGCCCCACCCTGTGAAGAACTTCCCATTGACCTGGCACCACAATGATTTACTAAAATTGCTCAACACCCTGGGAGTTCCTTTGCTTTGGGAAGTGTGGATTTTTAAAACACTATCCATATATATATATTTTTTGGACTTTCATTCAGTTTTTTCATTTTAAAAAAAATTTTTTTTAGTTGTAGAGGAAACAATATCTTTATTTATTTTTTTACGTGGTACCGAGGATGGAACCCAGTCCCTCACACGTGCGAGGAAACACTTTACCCCTGAGCTACAGCCCCAGCCCTTCAGTTTGTTTTCTTATACAGATTATTCATATCCACAGTGTTGATGTTTCCAGACAAATGAATAGATCTAAAGACAATTGCTCACTAAACAAACCACTTTTCAAAGCAGAAGAAAAAAATGTGACTCACCCACCAAGCATGAGATCATTTTTTCAAGTTCATTACCTCTTTCCCTCACCCAAGTTTGTTGCAGCAGAGAACACGCAAACCACACCTCAAACTCTACTCATGCTAGAGAAATTTGGATTAACAAAAGAATAAATAAATGGGAAATAGGAGAGAGAGAAAAAGGAAACCAAATAACTTTGACACCGAAGCCCAGGAAAGGGCAGATAATTGTATACAAAAATGGGTGTGAAGATCTCAGGTCAGGGGCTGGGGAGATAGCTCAGCTGGTAGAGTGCTTGCCTCACAAGCATAATGCCCTGAGTTCGATCCCCAGTGCCAAAAAAAAAAAAAAAAAAAAAAAAGATCTCAGGTCAGGACAAATCTGCTTAAAACTAGGGTGGGACAAGTCCTGGACAATGATGAAAAGCAAAGCCGATTTCCATGGTGTGATACCTACAGCTCACAGTATCCATCAAGCTTTTTTCTTTTCTTTTCTTTTCTTTTCTATTTGTTTCACTTTACAGCTCTCTCAACTTACATTGACCAATATGGTAGCTAGTAGCTACATGTGGATATTGAAAGTCAAATAAATTTAACTCAACAGAATTAAAAAATATCAGTTCTTTAGTTGCTGTAGCCACATTTCAAGCACCCCATAGCCACATGTGGTTAATAGCTGTTGCCTAGAGCATTTCCATCATCATGGAAAGTTCAAGTGGACATCCCTGCTCTGGATTTCGGGTGTTCCCTGTGCTGGCTGCAGTCATTCACCCACAAGAAATCAAGAACTAAGATGTGCAATGGCTTCAGTGCCCATAGGTATGGGCAATGCCAGTGGGATGCCTAGGCCCAGGGCAAGAATACTGTGGAGATCCTGGGGGAGGTGAGATCAGGGCAATGTGGTCTCTGTCCCAGTTAGGCAATGGTGGCCAGCCTATCAGGTTTGTGGATGGGCTGCGTGGCCGTCAGGCCCAGATTCCTGAGCAGGGTACAGCAGATTCTAGGGCTGATTGGTATTTGGTCTGGTTAAGAATGTAAGCAGGAGAGGTAAAAAGGAAATGCTATATGTTTGTTTTTCTTAATGGCATGGTATCTAAGTTTCTCTTTGTTTCCATAAGTCTATGAGTCCTTCCCAGGTGGTTAAAAAATTAAATCAATGGATCAGTTGATGTTTAAGCCTGCTCTAGCAGAAAACAAAACAGTTTGTCGTAAGCAAAAAGCAAAATAAGAATTATTATTTGCTTATTAAACTTAATCAAAAGAAGAACTATTTTCTCCCAAAGTTTGAAAACTATATAACCTAAATTTTATTTATAACTGAAATACATATATACCTAAAACTTGAGTTATTTTCTGTTGTGTTTTTGGACTTTATTCAGTCAAGAAATGGTCAATAAACATTGTCTTCAATTAAAAAAATAGATTAAGATTAATACAAATTCTTAAATGTCTTAAAAATCTTAAAACTAGTTAGAAGAGGGGTTTGAAACTTTTAACATAAATGTAAACCAGTACTAGCATTATTTGAAACTTGTATTTTGTGTGAGAATGTTAGGACAAAAATATAATCAGGACCTGTGGATCCTGGAGGATTGATTAATTGGTGAAATATAAAAATAAATGATGTAAAAATAACATTGTGTGAATAAGCTTATCTGTTGACTTATTTCAACCGAAACATATATTGAACAGAACTGTTTGCAGAGAAGAAGCATGAATAAATTGCCTCGCAAATCCCATTACTAGTTGGCAAGACCAAATGATTTCTAACAAGAAGATCAGGAAACTCTCTTTCCCCTAGACTATGGAATATATTTTTAAGAAAGAGCATGACCATTTCCTTAGAAATTCTTTTGCTTTTCTAACTCCACAAGGAAGTTGTGGGGGTGGGTGTCTACAAAGGCATCTGTCCATCAGAGAGTTTATCAGGAGATGGAGGGTTCCTGGGGAAATTTGAAGTTGGGAGCAGGAGGGCTGAAGAACACCCCTAGAACTCTGGTCTCAGTTCCGAGAACAGGCCAAAGACTTCAAAGGTTTAAGGAGAGCAATTGTACAGTTCAAAATAAAAGAGATCAGAACAATTACAATATCCTAAATTACAAAAGTAGCAGACTCTATTAATCAGGAATGTAACTTCTTTCTCTTTCCTGCTCAGATTGCTAACTTCGCTCCCAGGAAAGTTAGCCAACCGTGGAGAGCACAGCCGGCATCCCTTCGGGCCAGGGGGTACTCACAGAGCTGCCACCTCCTTCCTGCACTGCTCGGGCTCACTCTGCAGTCCTCACCAGCCCAGGGTGCTTTTCTCCCCTGCTTTTCTACCCTTTACGCCTCCAGTCCAGGGGAAGGGTGGTCTGTGATTGGGAGGAAGCATCTCACATGGGCTGAACCTGATGCTGCCTGAACCTGCCTGGCAGAGGCAGGGAGTGACCGGAAGCTCACTTGGTAGATTTCTGCTGCCTTGGAATGTGTGATTGATGGATCGCTGGAGCATCTTGACACCTTGACAGGGTTAAGCTTAATCACTTAGGATTCCTTCTAAGTCTGGCCTTTATTCCTCGAATACAAACTCAGGTTTTTTTTGTGTGTGTGTTTTTGTTTTTGTTTTGTTTTGTTTTGTGTTTTGTACTGGGATTCAATCCCAGGAGCATTCCACCACTAAGCTGCATCCCAACTCTTTTTATTTTTTACTTTGAGATAAGGTCTTGCTAAGTTGCTGAGGCTGGCCTTAAACTTGTAATCCTCTTGTCTCAGCCTCCCCAGTTACTGGGATTACAGGCATGTGTCATTGCACCAGGCTTGTTTTTATTTTTATTTGGTTTGTTTCTGTTGGTGTGATTTGATCATTACTTCTGTCTTCAGGTATTGAAAGACCTGTTAGTCCTTACTTCTCATGAGACTGATACCTGTTATCTGTACAGGGTCGTGTCCATTTTCAGTTCCTCTAATTGCACATGCTATATTGGGGGAGTGGAGATAGTAATATAGGGATAGAAATTGCCCAAGTTATGTTCTTACCATGCGTGGTCCCAAGACTAATGAGGAGCAAGAGATCTGCCTAGAAACAGAGTGGGAGAAATTCAGCAAGGAGAAAATCTCCAGGAAGTACCTGAAGATGTCCAGCTCCTCCCTTCCTTCTCCTTGCTTCCCCTTTTTCCTCCTTTCTAGAGCTATCAAGTGTCATACACAGCACCAAGGATATTACTTTTAATGGGCTTATAGCATATCACAATGTACTGCAGTGGCTGATTTAACCTGGTGTTAGTAATAGGTAAAGGTTAGTGTTAGAATTACTGAAAGCTTTAATCCACAGCCTTGGGAGTTCCTTGAGGGTCAGAACCACCCCTGTCACAGGTTACATGCTTTAGGAACAGACTCTGCGCCATATGTTTATTATGGAGAGCCCTGAAATTAGCACCCATGGAGGGGAGAGGGAAGAAATAGGCCTGGGCAGAGAAAAGTCAAGAGGCAATATAGGTGGGACAGCCTCAAGCAACCCACACCTCCAACCTCTAGAGGAAAATACCCTGTTGGAGTTCTGCCTTGAGCTTCTCTATGATCTGTCCTAAGATATGAGTCACCCTGGGAAGGCAGCTTCCTGTAGCTGAGGCAATTCCTGACAGAGGCTGACAACTGTGGCTACCAGCGACCCTAGCCACTAGGCAACAAGTTCCCCCTTTGAAGGGGACTATATGGAACATCTCTGTGTCCATCACAATGCCTAACTCCCCTTTAGCTCTCCAGGGCCTGTTTAGATAAATTATGGTAATTCACACAATAGAATTCTATGCAACATTGTGTACCATTAATCGAAATGTATAAATGCATTCTACTGTCAGGTACAACTAATTAGAAAAAATAAAAGAATTAAAAAAAGAATTCTATGCAACAATTAAAAATGATGCCACAGAAAAATAATGCCATGAAATGAGTTTGGTTATTTATTTAAGAAATATTAATGGAAAACTTACGATGTGCCAGACACTCTTTTAGGTGCTAAAGATGGAAAAAAAAAAAAAACACTTTAAAAATAGTTTCTGTGATTTGACAAATTTTAATTTTTTTTTAAAAGTTAGGAATTTAAAAGTTAGGAAGAGTGAACTGCAAATATTAACAGGGGTGTATCTGGGTGGTAAATATGGGTGACTTTAATATTCTTTATTACAAATCATATGCTTACAAAGGATCTATATTACAATTATAAAAAGAGAAATAAATTATTTAGAGCATGTGCTCGTCTGGAAATCTTTGTGATGAAGTAGCATGAAGTAAACAAGGGCAAGTTTCCTTCAAATTTGAGGCATTTTCTGTTCTATTACTAGGATTGTGTCAGGAAAAAAAATTGAAAGATTTGAAAATCTTTTCAAAATAGATAATGTAAGCATAAAAGCCCATAACCAGAGACAAAAGACTAGTTGGGAAAGGAAATTAGTTTTCAGGTAACTGCAACTGATGTGAAATTTCAAGTCCTTAATGTCTAGTATGACTGGTTTATTTTTCCAATAACTGATTTCTAATTCTGTTCTGTTAAGCCCTCCTATTCCTCTGACTAGGTGATGCCCTCAATCACCTCTTCTCTGGATCCTAAAACTCACCAGTGAATTATCATTGTGAAAACTCTTGGTTTGGTTAGACAGACCTGGGATGTTTTCTATCACCGCAATTTAAACTGGAAACTCCAGTGGTTGGGCAGGAGAGAGGAGAACAGGATTTCTCTCTAAGAACCTCTTGCCATGTCCCCAAGTGGACTCCTCTAAGAGGGAGACAAACCCTCATTCTGTTGACTGGGCCAGGAGAGGATGCTGTTCTTCCTGCGGGGCCTTCACTTCATAGCTGACCAGCAGCCGCAGCGGCACACTGTGCAGGGTTCAGGACTGGCTGATGAGTGTTCTCACTGAATCCAGCCAGCTCCCCTGGGCACCAGAGATGGTTCTGCCCTCTTTGGTTTGTAGCCATTCTGTACCCTCCGGTCTCTCACCTACATGCCCACATTCCTGTTCTCAGGTAGGATCCATTTTGCACATGTTGCAGGAACCTGGATCTAAAGGGGTATGCCTGCCCCTCTCTGCCTGCTGTCCCACCATCACCACCAGGCTCCAACACTTCCCTCTCCATGGTAGTTCTGAGGCAGGTTAGCAAGCCTGGTGACTAATGTGGTATCTGCCTGGGCTCAGAGATGTGGGTCTTGTACATGGCCTCAGACTTTTCCATCTTAACTTTGAAGCAAGTAACCAATGACAAATTTCTCTTCATGAATCCTTTACTCCTCAACCAGACCCCTCACTTCAGGTCTTCTTTTCTTATGGGGGAGGGAGGCAACTGCAGTGCAGATCGGGTGGGAGAACTTCTGGAAGGTCTCTGAACTAGGAGTGTGGGTTATTTTGTTCTCTCTAGTCACCACCTTCAGTAAGACTTCTCAACCCATAAAGTTATCTAGCATGTTTTCAGTACTTAAATTCCCAGGTAATATCAAATTTCCTCTTCCCAACAGTCCTGTGAAGAATGTACCATTGATTACTCCATTTTATACATGAGGGGACTGAAGACTGAGGATGTCAATTGCCCTTGGTTATAGAACTATTTAGAGGTAAGACCCTTGCTGACCTGTCCCCTGTTTGAGTGCAGTGAGATGATCAGTGTAACTCTTAAAATGTATTACATTTTTTAATCAATAATGTGATTTTTCCCTATTAACTGCTTACTTAGATTATAGAAAATAGCATATTATTCCTAGGGCAGGTAAGAAGACATCTGCTGCAAAATTTGCTGAAGAGTAGGTAGGTCTGCCAGTGTCCTCAGGGTCCCTGCAGAGTAGAGCAGGTTACTGGCCTGAGCTCAGCTTCTGTGTTAAAAACAACAGAGTCAAATTTACAAATATTGCACTTGACGTGTCCATGTCTACCCAATCCTCTAAGGTCTCCAAAAATCACTTTCTGTCCAGGCTGGGGTTGACTTTCTTTGCAAATTTCCCCAAAATGTATATATTTCTTTCATAACCTTTTAAAATAGGCTTTTTAGAGGTATAGTTGAGGACGTTGTGTACAGCCTTACATTTTGGATTTAAGAGGTTCCAAGCAAAACCCACTCTGGTCTCAGCATCCAGAGGAATTCCACTTATCCTAAGCAAATGGTTTGTTTTCATCTATCAGGAACCATAATCTTCAACCCAATTCATTCCTTTTTTTCCCACTCTTTTTTGAAAACAGCTTTACTGAGGTATACTTGACAAAAACGTATATATTTCAGGTGTACAAACTGATGTTTTAGTAGTCATGTGCCTGCTGTTTTGGTCAGCATCAGCTCACATATGCAATGATGGTCCCGTAAGATGACATCAACTGGTGATGTAACCATCTTAGTCCGTGTAAGTACACTGACAGTGCTCACACTGTGACACATTTATCAGCCAGTGTCCCTTTCATTAAGCAACACATGACTGTACACATACACCTTTTGATACAATCAAGCTAATTAGTATATTCAGTACTTCACAAAGTTACCATTTTCTTTATTAATTTAAAAAACTTTGTTTTAATTACTTATACATGATAGTAGAATGCACTTTGATATGTCTTATATAATGCAGTATAATTTCTCATTCTTCTGGTTATATATGATATAAAATCTCACCAGTCATATAGTTGTATACATGCATAGGGTAATGATGTCTGATTCATTCTACTATATTTCCTATCCCCATACCCCCTCCTTTCCCTTCAATCCCCTCTATCTAATCTAAAGTAACTCTGTTCTTCCCCAGCTACCACCCCACCCATTGTGAATTAGCATCCATATATCAGAGAAAACATTTGGCTTTTGGTTTTTTGGGATTGGCTTATTTCCCTTAGCATGATATTCTCCAGCTCCATCCATTTACTGGCAAATGCATAATTTGATTCTTCTTTAAGGCAGAGTAATATTCCATTATATATATATATGCCACTTTCTTTTTATCCATTCATCTGTTGAAGCACACCCAGGTTTGTTCCATATTTTAGCTATTGTTAATTGAGCTTCTATAAACATTGATGTGACTGTATCACTGTAATATACTTATTTAAGTATTTTGAGTATAAACTGAGAAGTGGGATAGCTGGGTCAAATAGTAGTTCCATTCCAAGTTTTCCAAGGAATCTCCATACTGATTTCCATAAGGGTTGCACCAATCTGCCTTCCCACCAGTAATGTATGAGTGTACCTTTTCCCCCCTCATCCTTGTCAACAATTATTGTTGTTTGTATTCTTGATAATTGCCATTCTGACTGCAGTGAGATGCACTAGAGTAGTTTTGATTTGAATTTCTTTAATTGCTAGAGATGTTAAACATTTAATCTTATATTTGTAGATCAATTGTATTTCTTCTCCTGTGAAGTGTCTGTTCAGTTCCTAAACCCATTTATTGACTGGATTTTTTTTTTTTTTTTTGGTGTTTTGAATTCTTTGTGTATCCTGAAGATTAATGCCCTGAGATGCATGTGGTAAAGATTTTTTCCCATTCTGTAGACTCTCTCTTCAAATTATTGATTCTTTCATTTGCTGAGAAGAAACTCTTTAGTTTGAATCTGTCCCGTTTATTGATTCTTAATTTTACTTCTTGCAATTTAGGAGTCTTGTTAAGAAAGTCAGATCCTAAGCCAACATGGTGAAGATTTCGGCCTACTTTTTTCTTCTATTAGGTGCAGAGTCTTCTGTTCTAGTGCCTAAGTCTTTGATTCACTTTGAGTTGAGTTTTGTGCAGGATGAGAGATAGGGGTTTAATTTCATTTTGTTACATGTGGATTTCCAATTTTCCCAGCACTATTTGTTGAAGAGGCTACCTTTTCTCCAATATGTTTTTGGTGCTTTTGTATACTGTGAAATAACTGTATTTATATGTGCTTCTCTCTGTGTTTTCTATTCTGTACCATTGGTCTATGTATCTGTTTTGGTGTCAATACCATGCTGTTTTTGTTACTATGGTTCTACAGTATAATTTAAGGTCTGGTATTGTGATGCCTCCTGTTTCACTCTTTCACTCTTCTTGCTAAGGATTGCTTTGGTCATTCTGGGTTTTTTATTTTTTCAAATGAATTTCATGATTGCTTTTTCTAGTTCCATGAAGAATGTTATTGGGATTTTAATTGGAACTGCATGAAATCTATATAAATGCTTTTGGTAGTATGACCATTTTAACAATATTAATTCTGCCTATCCAGGAGCATGGGAGATCTTTTCATCTTCTAAGGTCTTCTTCAATTTCTTTCTTTAGTGTTCTGTAGTTTTCATTGTAAAGGTTTTTCACCTCTTCTGTTAGATTGATTCCCAAGTATTTTATTTTTGTTGAGGCTATTGTGAATGGGGTAGTTTTCTCTTTCAGTAGATTCATCACTGATGTAGAGGAACACCTTTGATTTATGGGTATTGATTTATATCCTGCTACTTTGCTGAATTCATTTATGAGTTCTAGAAGTTTTTTGGTGGAATTTTTTGGATCTTCTAAATACAGAATCATGTCATCAACAAATAGTGATAGTTTGAGTGCTTCTTTTCCTATTCATATCCCTTTAATTTCTTCCTTCTGTCTAATTACTCTGGCTAGAGTTTCAAGGACTATGTTGAATAGAAGTGGTGAAAGAGGGCATCCTTGTCTTGTTCCAGTTTTTAGAGGGAATGTTTTCAATTTTTCTCCATTTAGAATGATGTTGGCCTTGGGTTTAGCACATGTAACTTCTACAATATTGAGGTATGTCCCTAGTTTTTCTAGTGTTTTGAACATGAAGGGGTGCTGTATTTTGTCTAATGATTTTTCTGCATCTATTGAGATGATCATATGATTCTTGTTTTTAAGTCCACTGATGTGACAAATTATGTTTATTGATTTCCGTATGTTGAACCAAACTTGAATCCCTGGGATGAACCCTATGTTGTATCACTATTCTCATTTACCTCTAAGTATTTTTTTTAATCTCATCTCTGATTTCTCCCATTATCCAGTCATCATTTAGTAGCATATTATTTAGTATCCAGGTGTTGCAGTAGCTTCTATTTTTATTCTATCATTCATTTCTGATTTTATTTCATTGTGATCTGATAAGATGCAGGGTTTTATTTATGTTTTTTTGTATTTGCTAAGAGTTGCTTTGTGGCATAAGATATGGTCTATTTTAGAGAAGGATCCATGTGCTGCTGAGAAGAAAGTGTATTCTTTCATTGATGGATGAAATATTCTACATATGTCTGTTAAGTCTCAATTATTGATTGTATTATTTAGATCTAGAGTTTCTTTGTTTAGTTTTTGTTTGGAAGATCTATCCAGTAGTAAGAGAAGTGTTAAAGTCACCCAGTATTACTGTGTTGTGGTCTATTTGATTCTTGAAGTTAAGAAGGGTTTATTTGATGTACATAGATGCTCCATTGTTTGTGGCATAAATATTTATGATTGTTATGTCATGTTGATGTATAATTCCCTTAAGCAGTATGAAATGTCCTTCTTCGTCCCTTCTGATTAACTTTGGCTTGAAGTCCACTTTATCTGTTATGAAGATAGAAACCCCTGCTTGTTTATGTAATCCATGTGAGTGATGTGTTTTTACCATCCTTTCACCTTGAGTCTGTGGATGTCTTTGCCTATGAGGTGAGTCTCTTGGAGATTCAATCAATCTGACAGTCTATGTCATTGACTGATGAATTTTAAAGGTTATTATTGAGATTTTATTTGTGTTTCTGGCCATTTTGGTTTACTTATGGTTTTTAATTTGACTTAGTTTCTCCTTTGATTGACTATTCCTTTAGCATTGTTCCTTTCTTTGCTCATTTTTACTTTTCTCACTTCTTCCTTGTGAATATTTTGTTGAGAATATTCTGTAGTGCAGGATTTTTTAGTTGTGAATTCTTTTAACTTTTGTTTATCATGGGAGTTTTTTTATTTCATCTTCATATCTGAAACTTAATTTTGCTGGAAATAAAATTCTTAGTTGGCATCCATTTTCTTTCAGATCTTGAAATAGATTATTCCAGGACCTCCTAGCTTTGAGAATTTGAATTGAGAAATCAGTTGAGATCCAAATTGTTTTCCCCCATATGTAATTTGATTTTTTTTCCTCTCATGGCCTTTAAGATTTTATCTTTATTCTTTGTGTTAGTCATTCTTATTATTATATGTTGTTGTGGTGTGGGTATGTTGTAATTTTGTACATTTGGGGTTCTATAAGCCTCTTGTACTTGATTTTCCATTTCATTTTTTAGGTTTGGGAAATATTCTGATATTATTTCATTGAAAAGACTGTGCATTCCTTTGGTTTGTATCTCCACTCCTTCATCTATCCCAATAACTCTCAAATTTGGTCTTTTCATGTTATCCCATAATTCTTGGATGTTCTGTTCATGGTTTTTTATCATCTTCTCTGCATGGTCAGCTCTATTTTCATGATTATATATTTTATCTTCATTGCCTGAGGTTCTGTCTTCCAAGTGGTCTAGTCTGTTTGTAATGTTTTCTATTGAATTTGTATAATTTGGTTTATTCATGCCTTCATTTTGAGAATTTCTGCTTGGTGTTTATTTACAATCTCTAACTCTTTATTGAAGTGATCTTTCACTTTCTGTGTTTTTTCTTTGATTTCACTCCTTATACTATCCTTCACTTTGCAGATCAGTTTTAACTATGTACATTCTAAACTCTTTCTCTGACATTTTGTCTGTGTTGTCAGTGGATTCTGTCATTGGAGCATCTTGGTTTGCTTGGAGCTCTTTATTCCCTTGTTTTTTCATGTCATTTGTGTGTTTTGCCATCTAGCAGTATGGATCTAAGGCAGCATAAATTCTACCCTGCAGACCTAAAGTGTCACTGAGGGTTTCTAGCACCTCACCTTCAAGGGAGGAGACTGACATCAGCAGCACCCAATTTAAACAACACACAGCCCCAAACCCTAATGGGCTTGGTAGATACTACCAAGATTTATATAGTTTTCTTGCGACAAACAGAAAAGACAAGTTCAGTTACTGTTCACATGTACACAACAAATTTGCTAAAAGGGTTCCCAATTCTGAATGTTGGACAAAGAGAGAACAGAAGTGCTGCAGGACATGATGCTTATGAGGGAGGAAGAGAGAAGTCATAAGCAAAAATCTATAGTAAGTGTGGAAGAGAAATTGACAGATACTGACCTTTAGTGGGAGAAAAGTGGGAATCCAGGAAAACAGACAAGTGAGAGAAAAAATATATACAATAAAAAATTAAGGGGTGGGGGGGAAGAGAAAAAATGGCAGAATGAATCAAACAACATTACCCTATGTAAATTTATGATTACACAAATGGTATGCCTTTACGCCATGTACAGACAGAGAAACAACATGTATCCCATTTGTTTACAATAAAAAAAGAAAAAAAAATTAAAAATATAAGACTATTCAACAAAACTGCAAAATACCATCCATACACCACAGTCCTCAACAAACAAATGAAAACAAATGAAAAATGAAAATGAATGAAAAATACTGGATCACCAAAATAGTAGAGATGCTAGAGAAGAGAAAAAAATTATTATTATTTAAAAATATTTTTTAGTTAGTGATGGATTTTTATTTTATTTATTTATTTATTTATTTATTTATTTATTTATTTATTTATATGTGGTGCTGAGAGTCGAAACCAGTTCCTCACACATCGGAAGCAGGCACTCTACCACTAAGCTCCAGCCCCAACCCCCAGTACAAAAATTATTTAGGAACAAGTACAATAACGAAAACAACCCCCCCCCCCAAAAAAAAAAAAAAAACCCAAAAACTCAATGGAAAACTGAGCAACTCTTTGCTTCAGAATTTAAAGGTTTTTTTCAGTCCTGTCTCTGATTCTTCATGGGATTGCCAGGTCCAGACTGCCCACGCAGAATCAGTCACTCGCTATCCCACAGATCTGGGTTTCCGATACCCCAGGCTTGGCCACGGTGCAGTCCCAAAATCTCAGTGCTATTCCAATTTGCACAGAGCTCACCAGGGATGTGCTCACATAGAGGAGCCACCCTGAAAAGAAGCTGCAAGATGGCGGTCACCAGCACTCCCAACAGGAAGGCTCCAGGCACAGCCAACCTTGCAGCCACTCTGACACTGGACCTCCAGGTCCTGGCCGGTGTCCCCACACAGAGGCAGCTGTGCCCTAAGACGGTGGTGATGGCATACCGGTTGGGCCCCTGGCCTCCCAGCTGCTAGCTGGTGTCCTAAGATGGAAGTGGCGTGTGTAACCAAACCTGCTGGCACTCTGGCAGTGGACCTTCGGGTGGCGGCAGCAGCAGGTCGGCAGCAGCTGGTGGTGGGTTGTCGGCAGCAGCACCTGTGGTAGCAGCGCCTGGAGAGGAGACCTCCATGTGACAGTAGGGGTGGTGTCTGTGGGTAGCAGTGCAGGCCCTGGACATTCCTGGAGAAAGGACTTGTGGGCGATGGCAGTGGCATCTCTGGCTGTGGTATCTGTGGCCTCAACCCAATTCATTCTTACTTCCGTTCCATTGAATAGCACTGAGATTTTGGGACTGCACCGTGGCCAAGCCTGGGGTATCGGAAACCCAGATCTGTGGGATAGCTCCATTGAAACTGCTCATCAAGTGCAAACAACCTCAATTCTTTCAGATTCAGTGAGTACTCCTTTGACTTCCTTTACTGAGTCACTCAGCAGCAATTGATACCGCTGCCCGCTCCATCCGCGCACTTCTTCCCTCTTGACTTCTGTGATAGCATGCTCTTCATGCGTCTCCTATTCCTACGGCTATTCACTCTTAGTTTCTGCTGTTCTCGCCTCCTTGGCCTGATGTTGGCAGACTCCAGGCCTTGGGTCTAGCTCTCAGTTCTCCCCTGCTCCCTTTTGTTATTGGTGCATTTTAATTATACACAATAGTGGGATTCCTGGTTAGGTATTTGTACGTGCGCACGGTATGACAATACGGTTTGGTCAGTCTGCTTCCCCACATTTCCCCTTTGCATTCCCTCCTTCTTCCCCAGGTCCCTTTGCTCTCCTCTGCGGGTCTCACTTTCCAGTTCTAGGTTCTCCCACTGCACTTCCATCAGGAGTTAGCCCCAGACCTTCACTCATTTCCACCGCTGCCTGGTTAGAAATTCAAAAAGCTAAAGCAATGCTGTTGGGATTGATGGATACTAGAGTTTTCCAGGCTTTTGTCTTCTTAGAAACACAGCAGTGCTTTTTCTTTCCTTGACCATCCATTTTTGAAGACAACTGAATTAGTTGTGATCCCTCTTAACTACGTATTTGCTAAATATATCTATCTGATTTTTTTTTAAAGAAAGCTTTTGTTTATTAGATATGGAGTGTGGAAGATTCTGTGATACAGTTTAAATTCACCCTTTAATCAAAAAGGTGGAAAATTTTTAAGAACGTCCATTAGGCTTTGTTTCTTTCCTTAACAGTTCAGTGGCTTCCTCTGTAGTCAGTATAAGGTTGGAGCGCCTTACCATGGCTTCTAAGTTACCCGGGTAGCAGCTCCATCTTCAGGAATGCTAATTTCGCCCTTCGTGTGCTCCAAATGCATGGCTTTGGCATTTGCTGTTCTTTTTCGTAGAAGCCCCTTCCTTCCAGCTACTGCCGGAGCTGGCTCTGCATTGCCTTCAGGTGCAGCACCGCTCTCCTGCACTGTCTGAGAAGCCTTTCCTGATTGTCCCGGGGTACCTTCAAGCACCTGAAGTACCCTGTCCTCTCCACTCCAGTTTTTTTTTTTTTTTTCACAAATATGTTTTTTTCCTTCCTAGAAGGAATAAAAATCTGGTATTATTTATCGGTTGTCTTTTCTTCCTTGCCTATGATGAATCACCCCAACTAAAAGAGTTTTGAATGAGGAAACTTGGGAAGTTTGTGGTGAAATGAGTTCTACTCAATCCCGGGGTTTGGGCGGGAACACTGCATTAAGTAACCCTTGAGGAGAGACAAAAGCATGTGACCAAAGAGCCAGGCATATGATGGTCTCTGCATTTCTGAAGTACTGCCTGAATTATTTTCTATTTCAAAAATAACATTTATTCTGATAACAAAACAAAGGTATATCTATTATAGACAATAATCACCTTTATTTCCTCGCCCAGTGATAAACATAATGAACATTTTTTTTGTGAAGAATCAATCATTCAGAAACTCTTTGAGGGACTACTGTGTCATGAATTCTACCCTGAATAAAACGGATAAAATGAACAAAAACTCACTGTCACGGCACTTCCCATCTCTCTTCTCTGTACTTCTCCCACATAATTAGAATCATATTTACAGTCTCCAAAACATTAGTTTCACTTAATAGTTTGGTCCTGATATGTCCCCATGTGATTACTTGCAACATAATTTTAATGGATATGTTGTTATGTATGTGACTGAGTCCTTCTGGTTGAAAATTCAGGTAATTCGAAAATTTTCCATATTGAATAATGTTGTAGGAAATGTACCTGTATAAAAATTTGAAAGCATATTCATCATTTCATTAATACAAATTTCTAGAATTAGAATTTCTGACTAATAGGGCATATTCATTTTAGTTTTACTTCCCACAACAGTGTAACAGTGTAAGAAAGTTCTCTTCATTTTTATGTACTATCCTTTTTTTGGGGGGGGGGCGCTTTTGTTATGGAGCCTCATTTCCTGTCCATTTTTAATTTTTTTGATTTATTTTGAGACACAGTCTTGCTATGTTGCTTAGGGCCTTGCTAAGTTTCTGAGCCTGGCCTTGAACTTGTGTTTGTTCTGCCTCAGCCTCTCAAGCCACTGGGATTACAGGTAAAATTTATGTACTATCTTAAAACAAAACAAAACCTTGTCTACAAAATTTATTCAATTTGTACCTAATTTTTTTTTTTTTCTAATTCTATTTCTTTGGTTACGTACATTTTCTTCAATAGGGTTCCCATTCATGTTCCTGGCCGTGTTTAATTGGAAGTGTGTATAGTTTTAAAAAATTGATTTGTAGGGCCAGGCATGGTGGCACACGGCCTGTAATCCCAGTGGCTTGGGAGCCTGAGACAGGGGAATTGTGAGTTCAAAGCCAGACTCAGGAAAAGCAAGGCACTAAGCAACTCAGTGAGATCCTATCTCTAAATAAAATACAAAAATGGGCTGGGGATGTGGCTCAGTGGTAGAGTGCCCCTGAGTTCAATGCCTGCCACCTCCCCCCCCCCATTAAACTGGTTTGTAAGAACGTGTTACATACTTAGGAATATATGATATAACATGTATTTTGTAACTATCACTCTTAGCTAATAATTTCCTTTTTGATTTTTTCTGTACTTTTTTTTTCCTTAATGATTTCTTTTTCTTTTTTTTTATTGTAAACAAATGGGATACATGTTGTTTCTCTGTTTGTACATGGAGTCAAGGCAGACCATTTGTGTAGTCATAAATTTACATAGGGTAATGTTGTTTGATTCATTCTGTTATTTTTTTTCCTTCCCCCCCACCCCTCTCACCCCTCTTTTCCCTATATACAGTCCTTCCTTCCTCCATTCTTGCCACCCTCCTTAACCCTAACCCTAAACCTAACCCTAACCCTAACGCTAACCCCTCCCACCCCCCATTATATGTCCTCATCCGCTTATCAGCGAGATCATTTGTCCTTTAGTTTTTGAGATTGGCTTATCTCACTTAGCATGATATTCTCCAATTTCATCCATTTGCCTGCAAATGCCATAATTTTATCATTCTTTATGGCTGAGTAATATTCCATTGTATATATATGCCACAGTTTCTTTATCCATTCATCAATTGAAGGGCATCTAGGTTGGTTCCACAATCTGGCTATGGTGAATTGAGCAGCAATGAACATTGATGTGGCTGTATCTCTGTAGTATGCTCATTTTAAGTCCTTTGGATATAGGCCTAGGAGTGGGATAGCTGGGTCAAATTGTGGTTCCATTCCAAGCTTTCTGAGGATTCTCCATACTGCTTTCCAGAGTGGCTGCACTAATTTGCAACCCCACCAGCAATGTATGAGTGTACCTTTTTCCCCACATCCTCTCCAACACATATTGTTGCTTGTGTTCTTGATAATCACCATTCTAATTGGGGTGAGATGGAATCTTAGGGTAGTTTTGATTTGCATTTCTCTTATTACTAGGGATGTTGAACATTTTTTCATATATCTGTTGATTGCTTGTACATGTTCTTCTGTGAAGTGTCTGTTCATTTCCTTAGCCCATTTGTCGATTGGATTATTTGTATTCTTGGTGTAGAGTAGGCGAGCGCTCTCCAAAATGAGCTATTTCTTCAGCTCTGATTTCTTCTTTTGGTATTGTGCTAGAAAGGGTTTTCCCAACTTAAGATTTCATATTTTCCTAATTTTTCTGTTCTCTTGTTCCTTTCAATTTGTCTCTATTTATTTAATTCTCTTTTTAGGTAGACATGTTATTTATGTAGATTTATATTGTTACACGAAGTGGAGTAGATCCAATTATTCTATCCAAATAATGTTAACAGAAATATTAATTAGATGGACAGAATTTCATTGCATGGGTTTGCCACAAATTATTTGACCAATGTGTGGTTGGATAATTGTCCCTCCCCCCCTTTTTTTTTTTTCTTATAAAATTCTGTTGGGTGTGGTGGTGCATGTTTGTAATCCTGCTGCTAATCTCAGTGACTTGGGAGGCTGAGACAGGAGGATAGAGTTCAAATCCAGCCTTCACAATTTAGGGAGACCCTAAGCAACTTAGCAAGACCCTTTCTAAAAATAAAAAAATTAAAAAGAGCTGGGGATATAACTCAGTAATAAAGCATCCCTGGGTTCAATCCCCAGTAACCTCCCCACCCCCAATATTTTTGGACACAAATCTCCCCTATAAAATTCTCCAGGTTCTGTGTTGCTTCTGGAAGTGTAATTTGTCTACATGAGTGATTCGTGGGTGGGTAGTTTTGGTGATGACTAGGTGTGCCTGGTCATCTACCACAGTAACTAAATAGATAAAAAAGGTCACTAGAAAAGAGAAGTCCTTTAGTTCCAGCTCAGTTCTTTCCTCTGTATCTGCTAACACTGAGTCCAGAGCTCTCTGAGGCTCTATCTGGAACAAACATCTCCCTCCATTTACCTGCCTTTGAGGTTCTCAGTCGCATGGACTGTGCCCTGGTTTATCTATTAGTACTATCCCAGAAATCATAAAACTCTCTGGTCCTTCTCTTGCTTTGAGTTTATAGATTCACTTCTTTTCATAAATCTTTACTGTAATTTTGACAAAATTTGAGAAGTTGTTTTTGTTTTCCTTAGAACATGTAAAGCAGATTTAGGCAGACAATGTTACTTTCCCTATAGGAATCCTAGCTGTTCATAATAATAGGCTGCATGACCACTCTCCGTCTGGTGTTAGATTGTTACAAATACTGTCAACACTATAAGAAGAAGAGGAAGAAAAAACTCTTTGGAGAGTCTAATAAGTCACTGGTCTAATAATATTGTTTAGCACTCATTAAAGCACAGTTCTTTGCGAGTATTATCTTCAGACAGTCTTTAAATATTCTTAATTAAATACCTCTCCCCTTTTTTGTAGGATGGGGATTGAACACAGGGCTTCATGTACTATGCTACTGAGCTACAGTCCCCCCAACCCCAGGTAAATAACTGAAATGAAAATTCAAACATAGATAACACAGTCACCTGGAACCATACTTGCACAGAAACACCAAAAGATGTAATTATACTTATATAATTATAACTTAAAGACTCACAAAAATAGGTTGAAAAGAGTTAATACAGAGGTTAGTTTCAGAACTAACCTTTGATTAAAGGAGTAAGTGACTAAACTGATAATGGGTTACTAGTCAAGAAAGAGTAGAAAGTTAACTAAAAAAATTAAGTGTGTCCAAGAGACCAAACACGGAGACAGGGGAATTTGTAAAGAATGAGGGAAATAGGAAGATACTTCTCCTGGAAGTTTCAGATATTCTTATTTCTGGATTTCACTGTTATTTTCCTTCCTCTTCTCTGTCATAAGGGGAAATTTAAAAATATTAAACTCCATAATTTTTTTATATAATAGCTTTATTGATATAGGATTCACATATCACAAGATTCATCTTTTTGAAATGTATAATTCAGTGGTTTTCACACTTAGAATTGTGTGGCCGTTGCCACTACCTCATTCCTGAACATTTTCATCACCCTCCAAAGAAACCTCCTATTCCTAATTGTAACCCCAGGCAACCATTAATCTACTTCTGTCTCAATAGATGTTCCTATTCTGGACATTTAATATAAGCAAAATCATATAATATGTGGCTTTTTGTGTCTGGTTTCTTTTATAGAGTACAAATTTGGTAAGCTTATCCATGTTACAGTTATGTATCTGTACTTCATCCCTTTTTACTACTCAGTAGTATTCCACTGTATGGATATATCACTTTATTATTTTATTTTATTTTATTTTTACAGAATTGTGCATTGAACTCAGAGCTTTGCATGTGCTATACTAGTGCTTTACTGTGGAGCAACATCTGTAGATTTATAAGAACATTTTTGATTATAGTAAAAAGCACATAACATTTACTACTATAACTTTAAAAATTATTTTAAAAATTATTTTATTTTTTGGAATATAACCTTAAAAATTATTTTATTTGTTGGAATATAACTTCCCATTCTTGTCGTTGTACTTGATATGGAGTTACACTGGTCCTGTATTCAAACATGAACATAGAAAAGTTATGTCCGATTCTTCTACTGTCTTTCCTATTCTCACTCTTCCCTTCTTTTCATTCCCCTTTGTCTAATCCAATGAACTTCTGTTATCCACCCCTGCCCCCATTAAGTGTTAGCATAGACATATATCAATCAGACCATTTGTCCTTTGGCTTTGGGGATTGGTTTATTTCACTTAGCATGATAGTCTCCAGTTCCATTCGTTTACTGGCAAATGTCACAATTTCATTCTTCATTAAGACTGAGTAATATACTCCATTGTGTATATATACCACATTTTCTTTATCCATTCATCTGTTGAAGGGTACCTAGGATTGGTTCCATAGCTTAGCTACCATGAATTGAGCTACTATAAACATTGATGTGACGGTGTCACCATAGTATTCTGATTTTAAGTCCTTTGGATATATGCCAAGGAGTGGGATAACTGGGTTAAATGGTGGTTCCATTCCAAGTTTTCTGAGGAATCTCCACACTGCTTTCTAGAGTGGTTGAACCAATGTGCAGTCCCACCAGCAACGTATCAGTGGACTTTCGCCCTTACTTCTTCACCAACATTTATTGTTACTTGTATTCTTGAGAACTGTCATTCCGACTAGAGTGAGATGGAATCTCAGTGTAGTTTTAATTTATATTTCTCTAATTGCTGGAGATGTTGAACATTTTTTCATATATTTGTTGACCATTTGTATTTCTTCTGTAAAGTGCCTGTTCAATTCCTTTGCCCACTTATAGATTGGTTATTTGCTTTTTTGGTGTTAAATGTTTTGAGTTCTTTGGGTATCCTGGAGATTAATGTTCCAAGGTTCAGGTGGCAAAGATTTTCTCCCATTCTGTAGACTTTCTGTTCACATTCTTGATTGTTTCCTTTGCTATGAAGAAGCTTTTTAGTTTGATACCATCCCATTTATATATTCTTGATTTTACTTCTTATGCTTTAGGAGTCTTCCTGAGGAATATGGTTCCTAAGTCAAAATGATGGAGGATTGGGTCTATTTCTATGAAGTACAGGGTCTCTGGTCTAATTCCTAGGTCCTTGATCCACTTTAAGTTGAGTTTTGTGCAGAGTAAGAGATAGAGGTTTAATTTCATTTGACTACATGTGGATTTCCAATTTTCCCAGCACCATTTGTTGAAGAGACTGTCTTTTCTCTAATGTATGTTTATGGCACCTTTGTTGAGTATGAGATAACTGTACTTATGTGGGTTTGTCTCTGTGTCTTCTATTCTACTCCATTGGTCTTCATGTCAGCTTTTGTGCCAATACCATGCTAGTTTTTTTTAATATTTTGTTTTAAGAAGTTGATGGACATTTATTTTATTCATTTGTTTATATGTGGTGCTGAGAATGGCACCCAGTGCCTCATACATGCTAGGCAAGCGCTCTAACACTGAGCCACAACCCCAGCCCCTACCATGCCTTTTTTGTTACTATTCCTCTGTAGTATAATTTAAGGTCTGGCATTATGGTACCTCCTACTTCATTTTTCTTGCTAAGGATTGCTGTGGCTATTCTGGGTCTCTTATTTTTCCAAATACATATTATGATTACTTTTTCTGCTTCCATGAAGAACATCATTGGAATTTTAATAGGAATTGCATTAAATCTGTATAGCACTTTTGGTAGTTTGGTCATTTTGACAATATTAATTCTGCTTATCCAAGAACATGGGAGATCTTTCCATCTTCTAAGGTCTTCTTCAATTTCTTTATTTAGTGTTCTGTAGTTTTCATTGTAGAGATCTTTCACCTCTTTTGTTAGATTGATTCCCAAGTATTTTATTTTTGTTGAGGCTATTGTGAATGGGGTAGTTTTCCTAATTTCTCTTCCAGTTGATTCATCACTGATATATAGGAACACCTTTGATTTATGGGTATTGATTTTATATCCTGCTACTTTGCTGAATTCATTTATGAGTTCTAGAAGTTTTCTGGTGGAGTGTTTTGAATTTTCTAAATATAGAATCATGTTGTTGGCAAATAGTGATAGTTTGAGTTCTTCTTTTTAAATTCCTTTAATTTCTTCCTTCTGTCTAATTGCTCTGGCTAGAGTTTCAAGGACTATGTTGAATAGAAGAGGTGAAAGAGGGCATCCTTGTGTTGTAGTTTTTAGAGGGAATGCTTTCAATTTTTCTCCATTTAGAATGATATTGACCTTGGGTTTAACATATATAGTTACAATATTGAGGTATGTTCCTTATTATCCCTAGTTTTCTAGTGTTTGGAATATGAATGAATGCTATATATTATTAAATGCTTTTTCTGTATCTATTGAGATAATCATGTGATTCTTGTCTTTAATTCTATTGATGTGGGGGGGCGATCCAAGATGGCGACCTAGAGGGTGACTGCACCCCCAGTCACTCCAGAACCCAGGAGTTAAGAAGGGGAGGCATTGAGAGACTCGGACTGAAATAGAGCCACAGGTGAGTCTGCCCACTGGGTAAAGCTCGGCCCGGGTGGCAGACCCAGATAGAGGTGGCTTATCGGAGCCGGGCAGGGCAGCTAGAGTCTTCCACAGGCAGCCCTGCGCACTCCGGCGGTGGGCCCCGCCCACACAGCCAGCTTCTCCAGGTTCCCGGAGCGGGCCCACTAGTGAGAGCCTTTCTGACCAGAACAAGCTCCAAGTCCTGGAGCCAGCGCAGCACAGCGTACTCTGGCACACAAGCAGCTTCAGGGACCAGGATAGGGCAACCAGAGACCTCCCCAAGTAGCCTGGATGCCTGCAGTGGGAGGTGCCTTTCAAGGCTAGTTTCTCGGAGCAGACCGCCCAGTGAGAGGCTTTCTACATAGAACCAGTCACAAGCCCCCGAACCAATGGAGAGCTTCGATCTGCAAGCAGCCTCTGGGATCAGGGCAGGGCAGCCAGAGAACTCTTCAGGCGGCTCTGCCCACTCCGGCCACAGGTTCTCTTCACAGGGCGATCCAAGATGGTGGCCTAGAGGGTGACTGCACCCCCAGTCGCTCCAGAACCCAGGAGTTAAGAAGGGGAGGCATTGAGAGACTCGGACTGAAATAGAGCCACAGGTGAGTCTGCCCACTGGGTAAAGCTCGGCCCGGGTGGCAGGCCCAGATAGAGGTGGCTTATCGGAGCTGGGCAGGGCAGCTAGAGTCTTCCCAAGGTAGCCTTCCACACTCCGGCAGTGGGCTCCTCCCACACGGCCAGCTGCACGGTGCAGGCCCACAGTGAGAGCCTTTCCGCACAGAGCCAGTTCCAAACCGTGGAACCAGTAGGGGGCTAGGGGCAGTTTTCTTCGAATGCGCTGCTTTATCAGATTCCTCCAAGACATCAGGCTACTGAAGGCTGGGAGGTGATACACTGGAAATCTACCGGGACACTATAAGCCAATAGCAGAAAACTGCAATATCTCAGGGTCCCACTGACAGCTGACCAATATGAGAAAACAAGGGAAGAAAATGTCCCAAACAAACCTAGATACTACATCAATAAAACCCAATGACAGCACAGCAGAAGAAATGTCAGAAAGGGAGTTCAGAATGTATGTAATTAAAACGATCAGGGAAACTAATGAGGAGATGAAAGAGCAAATACAGGCATTGAAGGAGGAGATGAAAGAGCAAATGCAGGCATTAAATGATCGCACCAATCAACAGTTAAAAGACCAAATACGGGAAGCAAGAGATCATTTCAATAAAGAGTTAGAGATACTGAAAAAAAAAAAAAAAACAAACTGAAATACTTGAAAGGAAGGAAACAATAAACCAAGTTAAAAACTCCATAGAAAGCATAACCAATAGGATAGAACACCTGGAAGACAGAACCTCAGACATGAAGACAAATTATTTAATCTTGAAAGCAAAGTTGGCCAAACAGAAAAGATGGTAAGAAATCATGAACAGAATCTACAAGAATTATGGGATATCATGAAAAGGCCAAATTTAAGAATTATTGGGATTGAGGAAGGCTTAGAGAAACAAACCAAAGGAATGAACAATCTATTCAATGAAATAATAACAGAAAATTTCCCAAATCTGAAGAATGAAATGGAAAACCAAGTACAAGAGGCTTATAGAACTCCAAACATACAAAATTACAACAGACCCACACCAAGGCACATTATTATGAAAATACCTAACATACAACTAAAGACAGAATTTAAAGGCCACGAGAGAAAAGAATCAAATTACATTCAGAGGGAAACCAATAAGAATATCAGCAGATTTTTCAATCCAGACCCTAAAAGCTAGAAGGGCCTGGAACAACATATACCAAGCCCTGAAAGAAAACGGATGCCAACCAAGAATCTTATACCCAGCAAAACTTACCTTCAAATTTGACGATGAAATAAGATCATTCCATGATAAACAAAAGCTAAAGGAATTTACAAAAGAAAGCCGGCATTACAGAACATTCTCAGCAAATATTCCATGAGGAAGAGATGAAAAAACAACGATGCAAATCAGCAACAGGAGGCGCTAGCCTAAGGAAATAGCCAAATAAAGGAGAACCAAATCATGTCAAAAACAAATATGAGTCAATTGACTGGGAATACAAATCATATCACAATAATAACCCTGAATGTTAAGGCCTGAATTCATCAATCAAAAGACACAGACTGGCAGATTGGATTAAAAGAAAATCCAACAATATGCTGCCTGCAAGAGACTCATCTCATAGAAAGAGGACACCCATAGACTAAAGGTGAAAGGATGGGGAAAAACATACCATGCACACGGACACAGCAAAAAAGCTGGATATCCATCCTCATTTCAGATAATGTGGACTTCAACCAAAACTAGTCAGAAGGGATAAGAAGGGACATTACATGCTGCTTAAGGGAAAGCATAAATCAGCAAGACATAACAATCATAAATATCTATGCCCCGAACATTGGCTCATCCACGTACATCAAACAAATCCTTCTCAATTCCAGAAATCAAATAGACCACAACACAATAATACTAGGTGATTTTAACACACCTCTCTCACCACTGGAAAGATCGTCCAAACAAAAAATTGAATATAAGAAACTATAGAATTCAACAACACACATCAGCAATTTAGACTTAACGGACATATATAGAATATACCATCCAACAAAGAACGAATACACTTTCTTCTCAGCAGCACATGGATCCTTCTCTAAAATAGACCATATTTTATGCCACAAAGCTACTGTTAGCAAATACAAGAAGATAGAGATACTACCTTGTACTCTATCAGATCATAATGGACTGAAATTAGAAATAAATGACAGAATAAAAAACAGAAACTTCTCCAATACCTGGAGACTAAATAATACACTATTATATGAATGGATAACAGAAGACATCAGGAGGGAAATAAAAAAATTCTTAGAAGTAAACGAGAACAAAGACACATCATATCAAAATCTCTGGGACACTATGAAAGCAGTACTTAGAGGAAGATTTATTTCATGAGGTGCATTCAAAAAAAGAAGTAGAAATCAACAAATAAATGACTTAACACTACAGCTCAAAGCCCTAGAAAAAGAAGAACAGACCAATACCAAAAGTAGTAGAAGACAGGAAATAGTTAAAATCAGAGCCGAAATCAACGAAATCGAAACAAAAGAAACAATTGGAAAAATTAACAAAATAAATAGTTGGTTCTTTGAAAAAATAAATAAAATTGATAAACCCTTAGCTACACTAACAAGAGAAAGAGGGAGAAAACTCAAATTACTAAAATTCGGAATGAACAAGGAAATATCACAACAGACACGAGTGAAATACAAAACATAATTAGAAGCTATTTCGAAAATCTATACTCCAACAAAACAGAAAACCTCGAAGACATCAACAAATTTCTAGAGACATATGAACTACCTAAACTGAGGAGGAGGACATACACAACTTAAATAACCAATTTCAAGCAATGAAATAGAAGAGGTCATCAAAAGCCTACCAACAAAGAAAAGTCCAGGACCAGATGGGTTCTCAGCCGAGTTCTACAAAACCTTTAAAGAAGAGCTCATTCCAATACTCCTCAAACTATTCCATGAAATAGAAGAGGAGGGAACCCTCCCCAAACTCATTCTATGAAGCCAATATCACCCTGATACCTAAACCAGACAGAAACACATCGAGGAAAGAAAATTTCAGACCAATATAATTAATGAACATTGATGCAAAAATTCTCAACAAATTTTAGCAAATCGCATCAAAACTATTAAAAAGATAGTGCACCACGATCAAGGGGGTTGTATCCAGGGATGCAAGGTTGGTTCAACATTCGGAAATCAATAAATGTCATTCACCATATCAACAGACTTAAAGTTAAGAATCACATGATTATTCAATAGATGCAGAAAAAAGCATTCGATAAAATACAGCAACCCTTCATGCTCAAAACACTAGAAAAATTGGGGTAGTGGGAACTTTCCTTAACATTGTAAAGGCCATCTACGCTAAGCCCATGGCTAATATCATTCTAAATGGTGAAAAACTGAAAGCGTTCCCCCTAAAAACTGGAACAAGGCAGGGATGCCCTCTTTCACCGCTTCTATTCAACATCGTCCTTGAGACTCTAGCCAGAGCAATCAGACAAACCAAAGAAATTAAAGGGATACGAATAGGAAAAGAAGAACTCAAACTATCCCTGTTCACTGATGACATGATTATATATTTAGAGGAACCTGGAAATTCCACCAGAAACTTTTAGAACTCATAAGTGAATTCAGTAAAGTAGCAGGTTACAAGATCAATGCTCATAAATCCAATGCATTTTTATACATAAGTGATGAATCTTCAGAAAGAGAAATTAGGAAAACTACCCCATTCACAATAGCATCGAAAAAAATAAATGCTTGGGAATCAATCTCACAAAAGAGGTGAAAGACCTCTACAATGAGAACTACAGAATACTAAAGAAAGAAATTAAAGAAAACCTTAGAAAAATGGAAAGATCTCCCATGTTCCTGGATAGGGCAGAATTAATATTGTCCAAAATGGCTATACTACCTAAAGTGCTATACAGATTCAATGCAATTCCAATTAAATCCCAATGATGTACCTTGCAGACATAGAGCAAGCAATTATGAAATTCATCTGGAAGAATAAAAAACCCAGAATAGCTAAAGCAATCCTTGGCAGAAAGAGTGAAGCAGGGGTATTGCAATACCAGATCTTCAACTCTACTACAAAGCAATAGTAACAAAAACGGCATGGTATTGGTACCAAAATAGACAGGTAGATCAATGGTACAGAATAGAGGACATGGACACAAACCCAAATAAATACAATTTTCTCATACTAGACAAAGGTTCCAAAAATATGCAATGGAGAAAAGATAGCCTCTTCAACAAATGGTGCTGGAAAACTGGAAAACCATATGCAATAGAATGAAATTAAACCCCTATCTTTCACCCTACACAAAACTCAACTCAAAATGGATCAAGGACCTCAGAATCAGACCAGAGACCCTGCATCTTATAGAAGAAAAAGTAGGTCCAAATCTTCAACTTGTTGGCTTAGGATCAGACTTCCTTAACAGGGACTCCCATAGCACAAGAAATAAAAAGCAAGAATCAACACTGGGATAGATTCAAACTAAAAAGCTTTCTCTCAGCAAAGGAAACTATCAGCAATGTGAAGAGAGAGCCTACAGAGTGGGAGAATATCTTTGCCAACCATACCTCAGATAGAGCGCTAATTTCCAGAATCTATAAAGAACTCAAAAAACTCTACACGAAGAATACAAATAATCCAATTGACAAATGGGCTAAGGAAATGAACAGACACTTCACAGAAGAAGATGTACAAGTAATCAACAGATAAATGAAAAAATGTTCAACATCCCTAGTAATAAGGGAAATGCAAATCAAAACTACCCTAAGATTTCATCTCACCCCAATTAGAATGGCGATTATCAAGAATACAAGCAACAATAGGTGTTGGCGAGGATGTGGTGAAAAAGGAACACTCATACATTGCTGGTGGGGTTGCAAATTAGTGCAGCCACTCTGGAAAGCAGTGTGGAGATTCCTCAGAAAGCTTGGAATGGAAACACCATTTGACCCAGCTATCCCACTCCTTGGCCTATACCCAAAGGACTTAAAATCAGCATACTACAGAGATACAGCTGCATCAAAGTTCATTGCTGCTCAATTCACCATAGCCAGATTGTGGAACCAACCTAGATGCCCTTCAGTTGATGAATGGATAAAGAAACTGTGGCATATTTATACAATGGAATATTACTCCGCAATGAAGAATGATAAAATTATGGCATTTTAGGCAAATGGACGAAATTGGAGAATATCATGCTAAGTGAGATAAGCCAATCTCAAAAAACTAAAGGACTAATGATCTCGCTGATAAGCGGATGAGGACATATAATGGGGGGTGGGAGGGGTTAGCATTAGGTTTAGGGTTAGGTTTAGGGTTAGGGATAAGGAGAGCGGTAAGAATGAAGGAAAGAAGGACTGTATAGAGGGAAAAGAGGGGTGGGAGGGGTGGGGGGGAAGGGAAAAAAATAAATATCATTGCCCTATGTAAAAAAAAAAAATTCTATTGATGTGAATTTTTTTTTATTGATTTCTGTATGTTGAACCAATCTTGCAGTCTTAGGATGGACCCCACTTGATCGTGGTGCATTATAGTTTAAATTTGTTTTTATATGTGATTTGCCAGTATTAAGAATTTTTATATCTATGTTCATCAGGAATATTGGTCTGAGGTTTTCTGTCCTTGATGTGTCTTTGTCTGGTTTTGATATCAAGCTGTTATTAGTTTCATAGAATGGGTTTAAAAGGGCTTCCTCCTTTTTCATTTCATGAAATAATTTGAGGAGGATTGGTGTTAGTTCTCCTTTGAAGGTTTGGTGGAACTCAGAAGAAAATCCATCTGGTCCTGGGCTTTCTGTCTTGGTAGGCTTTTTATGGCATCTGCAAGTACATTGAAATTGATCTGCTTAAATTTTCTATGTCCTCCTGATTCAATTTGCATAGGTCATATGTCTCTAGAAATTTGTCAATGTCTTCAAGATCTTCTTTTTTATTAGAGTATAAATTTTCAAAATAGTTTCTGATTATCTTCTATATCTCAGTCATGTCCATTGTGATAGTCCATTTTCATCACATATTTTAATAAATTGTGTTGTCTCTCTTTCTGTTTGTTAACTTGGCTAAGGGTTTATCAATCGTATTGATTTTTTTCAGAGAACCAACTTTTTGTTTTGTCAATTTTTCCCATTGTTTCTTTTGTTTCAATTTCATTGATTTCAGCTCTGATTTTAATTATTTCCTATTTTCTACTGCTTTGACATTGATTTTTCTTCTTTTTCTAGGACTTTGAGATGTAATGTTAAGTTATTTATTTGTTGACTTTCTATTCTTTCACTGAATGAACTCAATGCAATGAACCTCTTGGCACGGCCTTTATAGTGACCCAGAGATTTTGATATGTTGTATTGGTGTTCTCATGTACCTCGAAGTATTTTTTTATTTCGTCCCTGATTTCTTCTGCTATTCATTCATCATTCAGTAGTGTATGATTTAGTATTCAAGTGGTAGAATAGCTTCTATTTTTTATTTTGTCATTTATTTCTAATTTCATTCTATTCTGATGTTAGGGCACAAGGTATTCAATTTTTTTATATTTTCTAAGAGTTGCTTATGGTTTCAGACATGGTCTATTTTAGAGAAGGATACATGTGCTACTGAGAAGAAAGTGTATTCAGTCATTGATGAATGACATATTTTATATATGTCTGTTAAGTCTAAATTATTAATTGTATTAAATTATTTAAAAAGTCTAAATTATTAATTGTAGTGTAGTGTAGTGTAGTATTAAGTGTAGTGTAGTTCTATCACTTCTCTTTTTTTTTTTAAATGTAAACAAATGTGATACATGTTGTTTCTCTGTTTGTACATGGAGTCAAGGCATACCATTTGTGTAATCATAAATTTATATGGAGTAATGTTGTTTGATTCATTCTGTTATTTTTTCCCTTCCCCCCACCCCTCCCACCCCTCTTTTCCCTATATACAGTCCTTCCTTCCTCCATTCTTGCCCCCCTCCCTAACCCTAACTCTAACCCTAACACTAACCCCTCCCACCCCCATTATGTGTCATCATCCACTTATCAGTGAGATCATTCGTCCTTTAGTTTTTTGAGATTGGCTTATCTCACTTAGCATGATATTCTCCAATTTCATCCATTTGCCTGCAAATGCCATAATTTTATCATTCTTTATGACTGAGTAATATTCCATTGTATATATATACCACATTTTCTTTATCCATTCATCAATTGAAGGACATCTAGGTTGGTTCCACAATCTGGCTATGGTGAATTGAGCAGCTATGAACATTGATGTGGCTGTATATCTGTAGTATGCTGATTTTAAGACCTTTGGGTATAGGCCAAGGAGTGGGATAGCTGGGTCAAATGTTGGTTCCATTCCAAGTTTTCTAAGAAATCTGCACACTGCTTTCCAGAGTGGCTGCACTACTTTGCAATCCCACCAGCAATGTATGAGTGTACCTTTCTCCCCACATCCTCGCCAACACCTGTTGTTGCTTGTATTCTTGATAATCGCCATTCTAATTGGGGTGAGATGGAATGTTAGCGTAGTTTTGATTTGCATTTCTCTTATACTAGAGATGTTGAACATTTTTTCATATGTTTATTGATTGCTTGTAGATCTTCTGTGAAGTGTCTGTTCATTTCCTTAGCCCTTTTGTCAATTGGGTTATTTGTATTCTTGGTACTGAGCTTTTTGAGTTCTTTATAGATTCTGAAGATTAGTACTCTATCTGAAGTATGATTGGCAAAGATTTTCTCCCACTCTGTAGGCTCTTTCTTCACATTTCTGATAGTTTCCTTTGCTGAGAGAAAGCTTTTTAGTTTGCATCTATCCCAGTTATTGATTCTTGCTTTTATTTCTTGTGCTATGGGAGTCCTATTGAGGAAGTCTGGTCCTAAGCTGACATGTTGAAGATTTGGACCTACTTTTTCTTCTATAATCTGCAGGGTTTCTGGTCTGATTCCAAGGTCCTTAATCCATTTTGAGTTTAGTTTTGAGCACAGTGAGAGATATGGATTTAGTTTCATTCTCTTGCATATGAATTTCCAATTTTCCCAGCACCATTTGTTGAAGAGGCTATCTTTTCTCCATTGCATATTTTTGGCACCTTTGTCTAGTATGAGAAAATTGTATTTACTTGGGCTTGTGTCCATGTCCTCTATTCTGTACCATTGATCTACCTATTTTGGTACCAATACCATGCCATTTTTGTTACTATTGCTTTGTAGTTTAGTTGAAGTTCTGGTATTGCGATACCCCCAGCTTCATTTTTCCTGCAAAGGATTGCTTTAGCTATTCTGGGTTTCTTATTCTTCCAGATGAATTTCATGATTGCTTGCTCTATTTCTATAAGGTACATCATTGGAATTTTAATTGGAATTGCATTGAATCTGTATAGCACTTTTGGTAGTATGGCCATTTTGACAATATTAATTCTGCCTGTCCAAGAACATGGGAGATCTTTCCATCTTCTAAGGTTTTCTTTAATTTCTTTCTTTAGTATTCTGTAGTTCTCATTGTATAGGTCTTTCACCTCTTTTGTGAGATCGATTCCCAAGTATTTTATTTTTTTCGAAGCTATTGTGAATGGGGTAGTTTTCCTAAATTTTCTTTCCAGAGATTCATCACTTATGTATAAAAATGCATTAGATTTATGAGCCTTGATCTTATATCCTGCTACTTTACTGAATTCACTTATGAGTTCTAGAAGTTTTCTGGTGGAATTTCCTGGTCCTTCTAAGTATATAATCATATCATCAGCAAATAGGGATAGTTTGAGTTCTTCTTTTCCTATTTGTATCACTTTAATTTCTTTGGTCTAATTGCTCTGGCTAGAGTTTCAAGGACGATACTGAATAGAAGTGGTGAAAGGGGGCATCCCTGCCTTGTTCCAGTTTTTAGGGGGGATGCTTTCAGTTTTTCATCATTTAGAATGATATTAGCCATGGGCTTAGCCTAGATGGCCTTTACAATGTTAAGGAATGTTCCCACTATCCCTATTTTTTCTAGTGTTTTGAGCATGAAGGGTTGCTGTATTTTATCAAATGCTTTTTCTGCATCTATTGAAATAATCATGTGATTCTTAACTTTAAGTCTATTGATATGGTGAATGACATTTATTGATTTCCTGATGTTGAACCAACCTTGCATTCCTGGGATGAAACCCACTTGATCATGGTGCGCTATCTTTTTAATATGTTTTTGGATGCGATTTGCTAAAATTTTGTTGAGAATTTTTGCATCAATGTTCATTAATTATATTGGTCTGAAATTTTCTTGCCTCGATGTGTCTCTGTCTGGTTTAGGTATCAGGGTGATATTGGCTTCATAGAATGAGTTTGGGAGGGTTCCCTCCTCTTCTATTTCATGGAATAGTTTGAGGAGTATTGGAATGAGCTCTTCTTTAAAGATTTTGTAGAACTTGGCTGAGAACCCATCTGGTCCTGGACTTTTCTTTGTTGATAGGCTTTTGATGACTTCTTCTATTTCATTACTTGAAATTGGTCTATTTAAATTGTGTATGTCCTCCTCGTTCAGTTTAGGCAATTCATATGTCTCTAGAAACCTGTTGATGTCTTCGAGGTTTTCTATTTTGTTGGAGTATAGATTTTCGAAATAGCTTCTAATTATGTTTTGTATTTCCCTGTGTCTGTTGTGATATTTCCTTGTTCATTTCAAATTTTAGTGATTTGGGTTTTCTCTCATCTTTTCTTTGTTAGTGTGGCTAAGGGTTTATCAATTTTGTTAATTTTTTCAAAGAACCAACTATTTATTTTGTCAATTTTTTGTATTGTTTCTTTTGTTTCAATTTCGTTGATTTCAGCTCTGAGTTTAACTATTTCCTGTCTTCTACTACTTTTGGTGTTGGTCTGTTCTTCTTTTTCTAGGGCTTTGAGCTGTAGTGTTAAGTCATTTATTTGTTGATTTTTACTTCTTTTATTGAATGCGCTCCATGAAATAAATTTTCCTCTAAGTACTGCTTTCATAGTGTCCCAGAGATTTTGATATGATGTTTCTTTGTTCTCATTTCCCTCTAAGAATTTTTTAAATTTCCTTCCTAATATCTTCTGTTATCCATTCATCATATAATAGCATATTGTTTAATCTTCAGGTGTTGGAGTAGTTTCTGTTTTTTACTCTTTCATTTTTTTCTAATTTCAATCCATTATGATATGATAGAATACAAGGTAGTGTCTCTATCTTCTTGTATTTGCTGACAGTAGCTTTGGCACATAATATATGGTCTATTTTAGAGAAGGATCCATGTGCTGCTGAGAAGAAAGTGTATTCGCTCTTGGTTGGATGGTATATTCTATAAATGTCTGTTAAGTCTAAATTATTGATTGTGTTATTGAGATCTATGGTTTCTTTGTTCAATTTTTGTTTGGAAGATCTGTACAGTGGTGAAAGAGGCGTGTTAAAATCACCTAGTATTATTGTGTTATGGTCTATTTGGTTTCTGAGATTGAGAAGGATTTGTTTGACATACATGGATGCGCCACTGTTTGGGGCATAGATATTTATGATTGTTATGTCTTGCTGATTTATGCTTCCCTTAAGCAGTATGAAATGTCCTTCTTTATCCCTTCTGACTAACTTTGGCTTGAAGTCCACATTAACTGAAATGAGGATGATTACCCCAGCTTTTTTGCTGAGTCCATGTGCATGGTATGTTTTTCCCATCCTTTCACCTTTAGTCTATGGGTATCTTTTTCTATGAGGCGAGTCTCTTGCAGGCAGCATATTGATGGATTTATCTTTTTAATCCAATCTGCCAGTCTATGTCTTTTGATTGAAGAGTTCAGGCCATTAATATTCAAGGTTATTATTGAGATATGATTTGTATTCCTGGTCATTTGGCTCATTTTATTTATTTATTTATTTTTTGACACATCTTGGTTCCTCCTTTATTTGACAGTTCCTATAGGATAGTTCCTCCCTTTGCTGATTTGCTTCTTTGTTTTTCATCTCTTCCTCATGGAATATTTTGCTGAGAATGTTCTGTAATGCCGGCTTTCTTTTTGTAAACTCTTTTAGCTTTTGTTTATCATGGAAGGATTTTATTTCATCGTCAAATTTGAAGGTAAATTTTGCTTGGTATAAGATTCTTGGTTGGCATCCATTTTCTTTCAGAGCTTGAAAAATGTTGTTCTAGGCCCTTCTAGCTTTTAGAGTCTGGATTGAAAAATCTGCTGATATCCGTATTGTTTTCCCCCTGAATGTAATTTGGTTCTTTTCTCTCACAGCCTTTAAAATTCTGTCTTTATTTTGTATGTTAAGTATTTTCATTATAATGTGCCTTGGTGTGGGTCTGTTGTAATTTTGTGTATTTGGAATCCTATAAGCCTCTTGAACTTGATTTTCCATTTCATTCTTCCGATTTGGGAAATTTTCTAATATTATTTCATTGAATAGATTGTTCATTTCTTTGGTTTGTTTCTCTAAGCCTTCCCCAATCCCAATAATTCTTAAATTTGGCCTTTTCATGATATCCCATAGTTCTTGGAGATACTGTTAATGATTTCTTACCATCTTCTCTGTTTGGTCAACTTTGTTTTCAAGGTTAAATATTTTTTCTTCAATATCTGAGGTTCTGTCTTCCAGGTGTTCTATCCTATTGGTTATGCTTTCTATGGAGTTCTTAATTTGGCTTATTGTTTCCTTCATTTCAAGGATTTCTGTTTGGTTTTTTTTCAGTATCTCTAACTCTTTATTGAAATGATCTTTTGCTTCCTGTATTTGCTCTTTTAACTGTTGATTGGTGTGATCATTTAATGCCTGCATTTGCTCTTTCATCTCATCATTCAATGCCTGCATTTGCTCTTTCATCTCATTGTTTGCTTCCCTGATCATTTTAATTATGTACATTCTGAACTCCCTTTCTGTCATTTCTTCTGCCATGCTGTCGTTGGATTTTATTGATGTGAAATCTAGATTTGTTTGGGGCATTTTCTTCCCTTCTTTTCTCATATTGTTCAGGTATCAGTGGACCGCTGAGATATTGCAGATTTCCTCTATTGACTTATAATGTCTCTGAAGATTTCTAGTATATCCTCTCTTCGCGTTCAGTAGCCTGAAGTCTTGGAGGAAGTTGATAATGCGGTGTTCCACAAGGAAGCTGCCTCTCTAGGGGTGGTGGCCTTCAGGTGGTGTATATTCCCTGCTAGTGGGCAGAGGTGCCTCCACTTATTGACCAATGGTCATCCAAAGGGGAACTAGGCTGTGGGCTGAGGCAAGTCCTGTTTGTCTTGTGTCTCTGGTTTTACAGTCCTTGTGGGAAAACCTCACCCGCTCACCCGGCAGGGAAGACTCACCCGGTGGGGAGGTCTCGCTGGTCAGTTCCCCTCCTAGAGGTTCCCCTCAATCCACAACTACCACCTGGGCTGGGCAGCCTTCCTCTGCAATGTTCCCAGGGGCCTGGACCTACCTCCTGGGCCTGGGTGCCTTGCCCTTTGCAGACGAGTCTCCTTAGGCTGCCTCTCCTCAGAGAATCTGCCTGCAGTCCTGGAACCTTCACTCTGCCCCTCAGCTTGTCTCTGTGTGGCTCTTCCACCAAGAAGCCACCTAGGTCCTGGGACCCTGCTCTGCACCTGATTGCCTGGCTTTGCGGCCCCTCCTCTGAGCAGCCACCTGGAGCCCCGTACAGTCGCTCTGAGTCCCAGCGACCCACCGCATGCCTCTTCCTCCAGGCAGCCACCCAGAGTTCCGGTGCAGTTGCCACAAGTCTAAGCAACTCACTGCGCACCTACTCCTCCCGACAGCCGCCCGTAGCCCTGGTGCAGTCACTCTGAGTCCAAGAGACCCGCCGTGCTTCTCCTCCTCCTCCGGGCAGCCCACTGGTGTTCAGGAGTGGTCGCTCTGAGTCCAAAGAACTCACTGCTTGCCTCCTCCTCTGGGCAGCTGCCCATAGCTCTGGTGCAGCTGCTCTGATCCAAGCGACCCGATGTGCTCCTCCTTCTCCTCCAGGCCGCCCCCTGTGTTCAGGAGCGGTCACTCTGAGTCCAAACAGCTTGCCATGCAGCTCCTCCTCAGGCAGCCGCCCGGAGCCCCAGTGGTTGCTCCGAGTCCAAGCGTTGTGCTGAGCAGCCTCCTCTACAATGCTTCCACTTGTCCGTGTTCACTGCTCCAGTGGGGGGAGGGGCGTCTCATTGGGCAACTCTACTTCACCAAGTTCCCTGCGTTCCGGGACTACAGCTCCATCCGGGACGCCTCCCCAATGGGAGAGACTCGCCGGTGGCTTTGAGTTGGTCCCAAGTCTCTCAATATCTCCTCTTTTGAATCCTGAGTCCTGGAGCAACATGAAATGCAGCCAGAGTCTGCCATTTTGAGAACCCCCTATCACTTCTTTATTTAGTTTTTGTTTGAGGATCTATCCAGTGGTGAGAGAGTCATGTTAAAGTCACCCAGTATTGTGTGTTGTGGCCTATTTGCTTGTTGAAATTTAGAAGGGTATGTTTGATGTACACAGATGCTCCATTGTTTTGGGCATAAACATTTATGATGGTTATGTCTTGTTGATGTATTATTCTCTTAAGCAGTATGAAATGTCCTTCTTTGTCCTTTCTGACTAACTTTGGATTGAAGTCCACTTTGTCTGATATGAGGATGGAAACCCCTGCTTGTTTACATGATCCATGTGAGTGATATATATATATATATATATATATATATAATATATATATATATATATATTTTTTTTTTTTTTTTTTTTCTTATCCTTGCACCTTCACTCTGTGGATGTCTTTGGCTCTGAGGTGAGTCTCTTGGAGACAGCATCTTGTCAGATCTTTTTTTTTTTATCCAGTCTGCTGGTCTGTGTCTTTTGATTGATAAGTTTAGGTCATTTATATTCAATATTATTGAGATATGATTTTTATTCCCTGTCATTTTATTTCTGGTTTTTAATTTGAACTGGTTTCTCCTTTGGCTATTATTCTAGTGTAGTTCCTCTCTTTGCAGGTTTTTCACTTTTATTTTTCATTTTTTCTTCATGAATTATCCTTATTGAGTATTTTTTGTAGTGTAGGGTTTCTAGTTGTGAATTTTTTTAACTTTTGTTTGTTGTGGAAGGTTTTATTTCATCATCAATTCTGAAACTTAATTTTGCTGGGTATAGTATTCTTAGCAGGCATCCATTTTCTTTCAGAGCTTAGTATATATTATTCTAAGACCACCTTGCTTTGAGGGTTTGGATTGAGAGATCAGCTGAGATCTGGATTAGTTTCCCCCTAAATGTTACTTGTCATTTTTCTCTGGAAAGCTTTAAAATCTATCCTTAGTCTGTTAGGCATTTTCATGATAATGTGCCTTTGTGTGAGGCTGTTGTAATTTTGTGTATTTGGGGTCCTCTAAGCCTCCTGCATTTGATTTTCCATTTCATTCTTTAGGTTTGGGAATATTTCTGACATTATTTCATTGAAGACATTGTGCATTTCTTTTGTTTGTATCTCCAAGCCTTCATCTATACCAATAAACTTAAATTTAGTTTTTTCAGATCATCTCATATTTCTTGGAAGTTCTGTACATTTTCTCTTAATATCTTTTCTCCATGGTCAACTTTGCTTTCAAGATTATATATATTTTGTCTTCATTGCCTGAAACTCTACCTTCCAAGTGGTCTAGTTTATTGGTGATGCTTTCCATTAATTTTTAAATTCGATTTATTGATTCCTTCATTTTGAGGATTTCTGCTTGATTTTTTTTTCAGAATCTCTATTTTATTGAAGAGCTATTTCACTTCCTGTGTTTTATGTCTGATTTTACTCCTTACATTGTCCTTTACCTTGCAGGTCAGTTTATCTATGAATATCCTAAACTCCTTCTTTGATGATTCTTCCACTGTGGTTTTATTGGGTATCTTGGTTTGTTTGGGGTAATTTGTTCCCTTGCTTTTTCATGTTGTTTGTGTGTCTACCCATCTAACAGTATGGATTTGAGGTAGTAGATTGTCTACTCTGTGGACTTAGGGTGTCCCTGAAGGTTTCTAGTGCCTCACTGTTTAGGGGGAGACAAATAATAACAACCAATGCAAACAGAATACAACATTAAACCAAATAGTTTCTGCTAAGATGTTTACAATGTAATTGTCATAATACACAGAAATAATATGATCAGTTATTGCCTATAATTAAAATAATAAGTTTGCAAAGTGTTTACAATTTTGAATGGTGCACAGGGAGAGAAAATAAGTGATGTAGGATGTAATGATTATGAGGGAGGAGGACAGAAAATAGAAGTAAAAAAATTAAAGGAAGAGTGAAAGAGAAAACAGTAGAGATTGGCTCTTAGCAGAAGAGAGAAAGAGAATCAAAGGAAACAAAAATATATGTGAAGTCAAAGTTTAAAAAATTAAAAATAATACAATACAAACTGAAATACACTACTTAAACATCCTAGTCCTCAAAGAAAAAAAATTAAAAAACAACAAACCAATGGATTCATGAAAAATTACTGGCTTCAAAACTGCTAGAAATGAGGAAAAAAATCCAAAATATGGATATGATAAATGTCCATGAACATGAAGGTCACAATTAAACAGTGACAAAAACAAACAAACAAACAAACAAACAAAAAAAACCCAATGAAGAGTTAAAGAATTTTTTCTGTTGATGTTCAAAAGATTCTCAACTTTCCTTTTCAGCAGTGTTAGCTGGGTCTTCTGGAGTGTGATGCTTGCTCCATCCTCATGGTGGGGTTGCTGCAGTGAGAGGTAATCCCACAGGTGGAACTCCTGGAAGTGGTGTTTAGACTTTGGTAGGCTCCAAGCTCGTTGCTGAATGCCAATTGTTCTGGAGATTTTAAATCAGTGCATCTCTAGGACCCAGCAATTGCTGGTCCATGTTGGAAGACTGCACCCCAGGGACCTCCCCTTTGTTCCACTTGTGTGGTGGAGCCACCAATTCTTAGTCTATGTCCCCTGAGGACCCCACATTTCCTGGTCTCAGGTTCAGTCTCAAAATTCAATCTCTCCCACTCCAGCCCTTTGAAATTCCTGGCTAGGTACTTCTTTCCCAGCAGGTTCTGCAAGCAACTGGATTGGAGAGGGATGAGGAGAGGCCAGGTGGGTTTCCACTACCAGTAGGCCCCTGTGTAAACCTCTTTCCACATTTGATTTTCTCCTGGTCACTTAGGCACACTCTATGTCATGCAGTGTGGGTTTGCCAGGCCTATATTTCAGGTCAAATTCAGGTTTTCCAGGAATCAGCTCCCCCAGCTGCCTGGCCCTATTTGTGGCTACAAAATGGTTCCTTCCTCTGTCCTCCACATGCAGCTGGGAGAGATGTGACATTTCGCCCACACAAGGATATTGTGCAGCATGCCTTTTAGTTTAGTTAGGCGGTATCTTTGATCCTTAAATGCTCCTTATACAGATATGCCAAAGACTTAATAAATACAGGGTCCTTTAAGTCCCTTATCCCTTCACTTTGCTTGCAGAGGACCCACTCTGGCTGGTGCCTCTGGTGGTGGTAGTGGCTATAGCACTGGGGATTTGTTCTTTATTTTACTATATCCAACCTCCTGAGTCCCTGATCTGCTTGAATATCCATTATTAAATTCCAGTAAAGTATCCCCCCAGGGCTGGGGTTCTGGCTCAGTGGTAGAGTACTTGCCTAGCACATGTGAGGCCCTGGGTTCAATCCTCAGCACCACATAAAAATAAGATAAAGGTATTTTGTGTCCACCTACAACTAAAAAAAAAAATCCTCCACTTTTTTTTTTTTTTTCCCTTGGTTCATCCACTTTGTTGAGAAGCTGCTCATCTGCTTTCTTGGTTTCATGCCACAGAGCAGCCAGGAAAGTGACCTTTTCTATTGCATCATCTTGAAAACCCACATAACCTTTTAAAGTGTACAGTTTAGCAGTGTTATGCTTATATTGCTGTGCAATGGATCTCCACAATTTTTCCATCTTGCAGAACCCAAAAGTTCATATTCATTAAATAACCCTTAATTTCCCCTCTCCCCAAGTTGCTCAAACCAACATTCTACTTTCTGTTTTAATGAATTGGACTACTTTAGATACCTAATGTACATGGAATCATATTGTATTTATCTTTATGTCATTGGTCTATTTTTTTTAGCATAATATTCACCTGTGTTATAGCATGTGACAGTTTTTCCCTCCATTTTAATGCTCATTTTAAGGATGACTCATGTTCCATTGTATAGATATATCACATTTCTCACTTCTTTTCTCAGTTAATGAATATTTGGGTTGTTTATACTTTTTGGTTATTACGAATGCAGTGTTATGAACACTGGTTTACAAATTTTCATGAGGAAATATGTTTTCAGTTCTCTTGGATATATACCCTAGCTGTGGAATTTCTGGGTCATATGTCAATACAATGTTTAGTATTTTGAAGAACTTAAAAATTATTTTCCAAAGTAGCGACATTATTGTGCATTCCCACCAGCAACATATGAATATTCTAATATTTCCACATTCTCTCCAATAACTTATCATTGTATGCCTTTTTGATTCTAGTCACCATAGTGAATCTGAAGGAATATCTCACTGTGGTTTTGATTTACATTTTCTTACAGATCAACAGTTATTTTTTGGATTTGGAATGTCCCTCCAAAGCTTATGTGTTGAAAGTATGGTCCCTAATGCAACACGTTCAGAGTTAGAGCTTTTAGGCAAATATTGGATTATGAGGACTCTGACCTTATCAGTGAATTAATCCATTTGATTTATCCAGTGAGAGTTAAATGGACTACTGGGAGGTGGGACCTAGTTGGAGGAAGTAGGTCACTGGGAAGATGTCCTAGAAGGGTTTATATTGCCCCTGGCCCCTTCCTTTCTCTCTGCTTCCCAGCTACCATGAAGAGCTTTCCTCTGCCATGCCCTTCCACCATGATGTTTCTGCCTTGGAGTCAGCTGACCATGAACTAAATCCTCTGAAACCAGGAGCCCAAATAAATCTTTTTCCTCTAAGTTGTCTTCTCAGGTATTTTGGTCATATGGACAAAAAGCTGATTAATATACCAATGATATCATATTTATTCTTTAAATGGAAGAGGTGAGAAATAGGCCCCAAGAAAACTAGTAATTTCACATCTTCTTACTGCAAGGAAATGAGAGTGACTGGGGAATTGAGCAAATAAGGTTTTCAGGATTGCTCAGGTACAACCAATATTACTACTGTTGATAATAACACTAACAAATAGGGTTAACAATGCAATTACTGTTCTAAGTGCTTTTACATTTATTATCTTACTTGACAACACTTGAGACCTAACAACTCATATCTTTGTGAATAACTCTTTCACAGCATCCTTGAAAAATTCTTCAGGAGAGGTCATGTCTTTCAATCTCTGGTTACTCTGACATTAAAATTTTATTCCCCATTCTTATTCTATGTGGTCGTCCATGTCCTCCGTCCATTTTACTCTAAAAGGCCCAGTTCTGACACTCCTTTTTCTTCTTCCATTTGATAACTAGTTCCACTCAGGTTCTCACTTTTGGTGTTTACTCCTGGCCTAGGACTACTTCCCACTACTCAGGAACTGAGAACTGAACACTGTATACTTTGAGCTGATTGATCTTCTACACTAGACAATGCTTTGAGTAGAGAGTTTGAGTCGCTGCATGTGAAGCTTTGGCTCCATTTTCTTTCTTCTCTTCTCAGCTAAATATGTTCAGATGGGATCAGTGGATCATAGCAAGCCCATTCCCTCTGGTCCACTGAAAGGTAAAAAAATGACAATTCTGAAAGGCATTGAAGAGGGTCAAGGGGACGGTATGAAGTGGCTGGTATGGGTGGATCTTTGATGTTTTGCTTTAAGAAAATTGTTAAAATGATCTGATATTAGGGTTGAACTCCAGTGAACTAAGTAAAATGCTTAATTTCAGATGTTGTTAATAACATCCACATTTCAGATTACTAATAACTATATTGGCCCTTTGATCTTTGAACTATTTTGTTCAAGCAACTGATTATGACTTTAGTTATGTCACTCAAACTTCTCTCACAAATTTATTGCAAACTTATTAGCTTTCACTTAGTTTTGTAGGCTCACAATCCATAGACAAGTACCTTATCTGTCTGTGTGGAGAACACTGATTGAGTCTGAGCATGTGAACATTTTGTGGACAACTGAATGTAAAAGGTAAAGAAGCCTTAAAATTATAAGGAGTTTTTTTAAATATAATTAATAAGAAAAGAACGTCAGATATTTAAAATAAGTGGTGTTTGTGTATGACTGTTCAAATAGAAGCTTAATTCATTGTAATGCAATCATATAATCATACTAAGTCATCAGTTAAACAATATAAAGAATCAAGTCTGGTTCATTGTTCAAATAGAAATTAAAAGAAAGGTTCAGCTCACAAAAGTAGTCTCAGATGATCATCTCAGTTATGATTTTTGGGCAGATACTCTTATACCAGGTAGACCAAGTTAAAGCTTTTTGCTGTTAAATACTAGTTGGACTGGTTATGCATTCCACATGATATAGATACTCTTCAGGGGATAAAGGTAATGAGGAAGTGACATTCTGCCTCACCCACAGGTGTGTACAGAGTAGCATAACATGTTTGAATTTTGCTGTAGGTTAAAAATCAGAAGTGAGCTATCACTAGGATAAGAATAAATCCCATGAATTTAATGGTAGAATATAATAGAAATAAAAAAGGAAAATAGTAAAAATATGTTGTAGTCATTAATATGAGCTATTCCAAAAACAATCGTCTATTAAAAGAACAAAAAGTATGATTATAAATTATTTTCCACACATTTTCTGACTGAAAAATTGTAAACAGCTTGGAGACATGATAGATTTTATGCCTTATGAAAAGTACATATAGATTGAAATAGTCTTTTATTTGTGAACTTGCTATTGTTCAGATAGCTAATTATAATGTGTAATTTTTTGAATGATTATTCAGAGATATCTATAACTGTTATATGAATTTTACAAAGATAACCTATATATTTTAACTTAAAAATTAAGAATGCATTTAGGCAGAGTCACTATCAATGCCTATTCAAAAACCATTTTTCAGTTGAGTAAACAGAGCATAGTATTAACACTGATGACCTTAAACAGTACTGAAGAGATATTCATTCTTTGTATGGCTCACGTTTTGTCTCTTTTATTCAGCATTTCCTGTACCTAAGAAGAATGAAAAAGAATTTTTTCCACTTACAATTTTAGTTTACTTGGAATAAACATATCTTAGAGTTTAAAATATGTTGAGATTTAAAATACAGAATTCTTTGTGTACACAAAATTTAGAAGTTGGTAACTCAAAAATATCCATTTTAATCTCTAGGGGAAATATTGTAAAATATTAAGAGGATTATTAGGACAGTGACCATATTTTGCATGATTTATAAACACATGTCACATACACTTGTTAAAACATACAGAATGTTCAGTACAAAAAGAAAACACCAATGTAAACTATAGAGGTTAGTTAATAAACATGCACTCATAAAACAGATTAAAAGTAGTGTAGCTAAAACTTGACTAAGTAATCTGATATATGTCCTGTTAACCATAGAAATCAAGATAGAGTTTACAGTTTGAATCTAAACCATATGAACAAACAGCTAAAACAAAATCATCAACATTCATCAGAGGACTATAACAGAACACAGTCTACACAATGTAATGTTCACAATTTCCAAGACAGTCTAAAATTATCTTCTAGAAAACGTAGAAAATGCAAGCCAAATGGAAAAGACAATCATCAGATGCCAATTCCAGGATGATCCCATTGTTGAGATTAACAGACACAACTATGGTACCTTTAAAGCAGTGTGATAACTTTGCTTGGGGAGGAAAGGACCATATACTGAAAATGAAATGAAATGTAGGAAATAAGAGAATAGAATAGAAACTGTAGGGAAAACAAACAGAAATTTTGTTACTGAAAATAATTTTTAAAAAATCACTGGATGAGCTTAATTGCAGAATATAGATGACGGAAGAGTCAATGACTTTATAAATAAAGCCAAACAATATGATCTGAAGAAGAGAGAGAAAAACAACTGAATAAAAACATGAGTTGCAGGAATTGGTGGGACAATATTGAAAAGTCTAACATAAGTTAGTTGTCAAAAGGAAGAGAGAAAGTGAGAGAGTAGTTGTATACATTTAAGAAGCTCAACTATCCCTGCCCCAAAATGTAAATTCCAATAAATAACATAATTGAACTTCTGGAAACTAAAGATTAAGACGATCATGAAGAGAACAAGACCTTTCATACAGAGGAACAATTTGGATGACTATGAACTTCTCAGAATTTACAAAGGCCAGAAATAGACTTTTGGGTCAAGGAAAACCACAAGTGTTTATTGCCAGAAGTCTTGCAATAGCAGATATGCTAAAAGATGTTTTTCAGGCTGGAGGAAAATAATTGAGGAGAGAAACTTGGAAATTCACAAACAAATGAAGAGGATCAGAAATACAAATTATGTGGGTAAGTATAAAAAACTATTGTTTCCCTCTTAAGTTCTTTAAAATACATATGATTATTTAAAGCAAAAATGGTATCATTATCTTGTGGGTGTTTTCACGTATGTAGAAAATGATATATAAGACAACCTTAAAGGATGGTGGGAGCAAAAGGATCTCTCTGGGTATAAAGTTTTCTCCTTTTATGTGAAGTGGGACAATATTAATTCTAAGTGTATTATGAAATGTTAGGAATGTATAGTGTAATCCCTAGAGCAATCACTAAAAAAAAAAAAAAAAAAATGAGAAAAGGTAGAACCCAAAATCTAATAGATTAAGTAGAATACTAAAATTATTCACACAATCCAATAGGATACAATAAAAAGAAAACAGAAATAAAAATAGAGAGGAGAAACAAAATAAGTAGTAAAATGAGATATCTAAACTAAACCATATTGATAATTAGGCTAATTGACCAAAACAAGGGATGGATTTTTTTTCTGAAAAAGGCTGGATTAAACATATTTCAGGATTTGCAGGACACATACTATCTCTGTCAACTACTGCTAATTCCTCTGTTTTGGAAGGTGGTGGAAGCTTTAAGAGGTAGGGATTAGTGAGGAGTCATTAGGGATGTGCCCTTGAAGGGGACATTGGGACCCAGGCTCTTCCTCCTCCTCTCTTTCACTTCCCAGGTTTGAAGGAACAGATTTTGCTGCGCCACATGCTTTCACCATGATGGGCTTTCACAGGTCCAAAACAATTGATTGGTCCATAACTAACTGATTATGGACTGAAATCTTTAAAACTATGAGCCCAGATAAGCCTTTTCCCTTTATGAATCAACTATTTCAGCTATTTGTATAGTAACAGAAAATGCTAATACACCTAGCAAAGTATTTATTTGTTTGTTTTTGGTACTCGAAATTGAACCCAGGAGTACTTAACCACTGAGCCACATTCCTATACCTTTTTATTTTTAATTTTGAGATAGGATTGTACTAAGTTGCGGAGGGTCTTGCTAAGTTGTTGAGGCTGGTCTCAAGCTTGCAATCGTCCTGCCTCAGCCTTCCGAGTTGCTGGGATTACAGGCATGTACCACCATGTCTGGCCAAAGTTTTCTTTCAAAAATGAAGGAAATAGGTTTGTGATAGAGCACTTGCTTTGCATGTGTGGTGCAAGTTCATGGTTTTGATCCTTAGCACTGGAAAAAAGAAGGAAGAAAGGAAGGAAGGAAGATTCTAAAAAACTGAAGGAGTATATCACTGTGAGGCCAGATTTACAGAAAATATTCAATGGAGTACTTTGAGTTGGAATGAAAAGATGATAAATGAGCAATATGAAAACATGAAAGTATAAAACTCACTGATACAGGTAAATATATAGTCAAATTCAGAAATGTAGTAAAAGTAACTATAGTTGTAAACAAACAATATAAGTAGATGTAAAGTATGCCATTGTTTGCACAAAAATGTATACAAGGAAAGAAGTTTAATTGTAGAATCTCTGTATGCTATTAAAATTAAGATAGTCTCAGCTTAAATTAAGATGTTATAAAATATATCACATCAGTCTCATAGAAACCACAAAGAAAATCTTCAGTAGATGCATAAAAGATAAAAAGAAAGTAATCAAAACATACTATTATAAAAATACAGCATCACAAAGAAAAAGCAAGATTAGAAGTAAGGAGCAAAAGAACTATGAAAAAGTCAATAAAATTAACAAAATGCCAGTAGTAAATTGTTACTATTAATAATTGCTTTATTGTAAATGGATTGAATTCTTCAATCAAAAGACACATATTAAATGAATGTATTAAAAAACAAAGACTAACAATATGTTGCTTCTGAGAGACTCATTTTAGTCTTAAGGACACACATACTGAGAGTGAAGGAATGAAGAAAGATATTTAAGGCAAATGATAACAAAAAGAGAGCAGGGTAGTTACACTTTTATCAGACAAAATAAACTTTAAATAAAGAATGGTAAAAGAGCTGGGTGCAGTAGTGCACACCTGTAATCCCAGCAGTTCAGATGCTGAAGCAGGAGAACTGCAAGTTCAAAGCCAGCCTCAGCAACTTAGTGAGGCCCTAAGCAACTCAGCGAGACCATGTCTCTAAATAAAATACAAAAAAGGGCCTGGGGATGTGGCTTAGTGGTTAAGTGCCCCTGCGTTTATTCCCCAGTACAAAAAAAAAAAAAAAAAAAGAATAGTAAAAGAGACAAAGAAGGTCATTATAAAATAGTGAAAAGGTCAATTCATTAGGAGGATACAACAATTTTAATTATATATGCACCAACATTGGAGTACCTAAATATTTAAAGCAAATATTAATTTGCTTTAAATTAATTAATTTTTTAGAGACTAAAAAATCATGGTAAGGGACTACAACATTCCACTTTAAACAATGGATAGATAAACCAGACAGAAAATCAATAATCAATAATTAATCAATGGACTTGAACAAAACATTAGACTAAATGAGTCTAACATGCATACACAAAATATTCCATTCAACAGCAGCAAAATATACATTCTTTTCAAGCACACGTGGAACATTTTTCAAGATATATCATATGTTAGGTCACAAAACAAGTATTTATGCCCCAAATATTGTTGAGCTTAATTACATAAAACAGACACTACTCAGCCTAAGGACTAAAATAGACTCCTTTACAATAATACTGTATGATTTCAACACACTTCTCCCACCAATAGATAGATCATCCAGACATAAACTCAATAAATAATCAGTCCTAATATTATAAATAAATGGATTTAACAGACATCTATAAAATATTTCACCTGACAACAGCATAATTCACTTTCTTCTTAGCTGCTCATGAAACCATCTCCAAAACAGACCATTATTTAGGCTACAAGGAAACTAATCGAATACAAAAACATAGATATAGTTCCTTACATCTTATCTGATCATACAGCAGGAAGTTAGAAATAAACACATGAAAAATCACCAAAGTACAGAAAGTATAAAAACCATACTATACAAAAAAAATACACTTCTGGATGATGAATGGATTATAGAAGAAATAAGGGATGAAAATAAAAATTACAAATGAGAATCAGAGAGCCACGGGCGGTTGCCAGAGGAGGAGCTGCGTGGTGAGCTGTTTGAACTCAGAGTGGGCGCTCCTGAGCGCCGGGGGACTGCCTGGAGGAAGAGGAGGAGCGCGGCGGGACGCTTGGTCTGGGAGTGACTGCATCAGAACCACAGGCGGTTGCCAGAGGAGGAGCTGCGTGGTGAACTGTTTGAACTCAGAGTGAGCGCTCCTGAGTGCTGGGAGGTTGCCCGGAGGAGGAGGAGGAGCGCGGCGTGTTGCTTGACCTGGGAGTGACTGCATCAGAGCCGCGGGCGGTTGCCGAAGGAGGAGCTGCGTGACGAGCTGTTTGAACTCGGAGCAGCTGCTCCAGAACACTGGTGGCCTGCCTGGAGGAGGAGAGCAGTGCGACGCTTAGTCTGGGAGTGACTGCATCAGAACCACAGGCGATTGCCAGAGGAGGAGGCGAGTGGTGAGTTGATTGGACTAAAAGCGACCGCTCCTGAACACCGGTGGCCTTCCTGGAGGAGGAGTGTGGTGAGTCACCTGGTCTCGGAGCCACCGCCCCTGAACACCCGGGGGGCTACCCCAAGGAGGAGGAGGAGGAACAGGGCAGGTCACTTGGACTTGGAGTGACTGCCTAGGGCTACGGGTGGTTGGCGGGAGGAGGAGACCCGAAGTGAGTTGCTTGGACTCCTAGTGACTGCGTTGGAAACCGGGCGGCTATCCGGAGGAGGAGGTGTGTGGCGGGTCTCTGGGTCTCGGAGCTATTGTACGGGGCTCCAGGCGGTGGCTCAGAGGAGGGGCCACATAGCCAGGCGATTGGTGCAGAGCAGCGTCCCAGGAGCTAGGTGGCTTCTTGCTGGAAGAGCCGCACAGAGACACGCCTAGGGGCGGAGCGAAGTTTCCAGGGCGGCGGGCAGATTCTCTGGGAGAGGCAGCCTAAGGAGACTCGCCTGCAAAGGGTGAGGCTCCCAGGCCCAGGACGTAGGCCCGGGCCCCTGGGATCGTTGCAGAGGAAGACAGCCCAGCCCAGGTGGTAGTTGTAGATTGAGGGGAACCTCTAGGAGGGCAACTGACCAGCAAGACGTCCCCACCGAGTGACTCTTCCCGGCCGGGGGAGGTTTTCCCACAGGGACGGTAAAGCCAGAGACATAGGCACAAACAGGCCTTGCCTCAGCCCACAGCCTAGTTCCCCATTGGATGACCATTGGTCAACAAGTAGAGGCACCTCTGCCCACTAGCAGGGAATATACGCCACCTGAGGGTTACCACACCTAGAGAGGCAGCTTCTTCGTGGAGCTCTGCATTATCAACCTCCTCCAAGACGTCAGGCTACTGAAGGATAAGAGGGGATATACTAGCAATCTTCAGGGACATTATAAGTTGATAGAGGAAATCTGCAATATCTTAATGACCCACTGATTCCTGAACAATATGAGAAAACAAGGGAAGAAAATGCCCCAAACAAATCTAGATGTTACATCAATAAAATCCAACGACAGCATGGCAGAAGAAATGACAGAAAGGGAGTTCAGAATGTACATAATTAAAATGATTAGGGAAGCAAACGATGAGATGAAAGAGCAAATGCAGGCATTGAATGATCGCACCAATCGACAGTTAACAGAGCAAATTCAGGAAGCAAAAGATCATTTCAATAAAGAGTTAGAGATATTGAAAAAAAACCAAACAGAAATCCTTGAAATGAAGGAAACAATAAACCAAATCAAGAACTCCATAGAAAGCATAACCAATAGGATAGAACAGCTGGAAGACAGAACTTCAGATATTGAAGACAAAATATTTAACCTCGAAAACAAAGTTGAACAAACAGAGAAGATGATGAGAAATCATGAACAGAATCTCCAAGAACTATGGGATATCATGAAAAGGCCAAATTTGAGAATTATTGGGATTGAGGAAGGCTTAGAGAAACAAACCAAAGGAATGAACAATCTATTTGAAGAAATAATATCAGAAAATTTCCCAAATCTGAAGAATGAAATGGAAAATCAAGTCCAAGAGGCTTATAGGACTCCAAATACACAAAATTACAACAGACCCACACCAAGGCACATTATAATGAAAATACCTAACATACAAAATAAAGACAGAATTTTAAAGGCGGTGAGATAAAAGAACCAAATTACATTCAGGGGGAAGCCAATACGGATATCAGCAGATTTTTCAATCCAGACCCTAAAAGCTAGAAGGGCCTGGAACAACATTTTTCAAGCTCTGAAAGAAAATGGATGCCAACCAAGAATCTTATACCCAGCAAAACTTACCTTCAAATTTGACGATGAAATAAGATCATTCCATGATAAACAAAAGCTAAAAGAATTTACAAAAAGAAAGCCAGCATTACAGAACATTCTCAGCAAAATATTTCATGAGGAAGAGATAAAAAACAAAGAAGCAAATCAGCAAAGGGAGGAATTATCCTAAAGGAACTGTCAAATAAAGGAGGAACCAAGATGTGTCAAAAATTTTAAATATGAACCAAATGACTGGGAATACAAATCATATCTCAATAATAACACTGAATGTTAATGGCCTGAATTCATCAATCAAAAGACATAGACTGGCAGATTGGATTAAAAAGAAAGATCCAACAATATGTTGCCTGCAAGAGACTCACCTCATAGAAAGAGATACCCATAGACTAAAGGTGAAAGGATGGGGAAAAACATACCATGCACATGGGCTCAGCAAAAAAGCTGGAGTATCCATCCTCATTTCAGATAAAGTAAACTTCAAGCCAATGTTAGTTAGAAGGGATAAAGAAGGACATTTCATACTGCTTAAGGGAAGCATAAATCAGCAAGATATAATAATCATAAACATCTATGCCCCAAATAGTGGCTCATCCATATATGTTAAACAAATCCTTCTCAATTTTAGAAACCAAATAGACCATAACACAATAATACTAGGTGATTTTAACACGCCTCTTTCACCACTGGACAGATCTTCCAAACAAAAATTGAACAAAGAAACCATAGATCTCAATAACACAATCAATAATTTAGACTTAACAGACATTTATAGAATATACCATCCAACCAAGAGCGAATACACTTTCTTCTCAGCAGCACATGGATCCTTCTCTAAAATAGACCATATTTTATGCCACAAAGCTAATGTCAGCAAATACAAGAAGATAGAGACACTACCTTGTATTCTATCAGATCATAATGGATTGAAGTTAGAAATAAATGAAAGAGTAAAAAACAGAAACTACTCCAACACCTGGAGATTAAACAATATGTTATTATATGATGAATGGATAACAGAAGATATTAGGAAGGAAATTTAAAAATTCTTAGAGGGAAATGAGAACAAAGAAACATCATATCAAAATCTCTGGGACACTATGAAAGCAGTACTTAGAGGAAAATTTATTTCATGGAGCGCATTTAATAAAAGAAGTAAAACTCAACAAATAAATGACCTAACACTACAGCTCAAAGCCCTAGAAAAAGAAGAACAGACCAACACCAAAAGTAGTAGAAGACAGAAAATAGTTAAACTGAGAGCTGAAATCAACGAAATTGAAACAAAAGAAACAATACAAAAAATTGACACAATAAATAGTTGGTTCTTCGAAAAAATAAACAAAATTGATAAACCTTTAGCCACACTAACAAAGAGAAGATGAGAGAAAACCCAAATCACTAAAATTCGGAATGAACAAGGAAATATCACAACAGACACGATTGAAATACAAAACATAATTAGAAGCTATTTTGAAAATCTATACTCCAACAAAATAGAAAATTTCGAAGACATCAACAGGTTTCTAGAGACATATGAATTGCCTAAACTGAACGAGGAGGACATACACAATTTAAATAGACCAATTTCAAGTAATGAAATAGAAGAAGTCATCAAAAGCCTTCCAACAAAGAAAAGTCCAGGACCAGATGGGTTCTCAGCCAAGTTCTACAAAACTTTTAAAGAAGAACTCATTCCAATACTTCTCAAAGTATTCCAGAAAATAGAAGAGGAGGGAACTCTCCCAAACTCATTCTATGAAGCCAATATTACCCTGATTCCTAAACCAGACAGAGACACATCAAGGAAAGAAAATTTCAGACCAATATCCTTAATGAACATCGATGCAAAAATTCTCAACAAAATTTTAGCAAATCGCATACAAAAACATATTAAAAAGATAGTGCACCATGATCAAGTGGGTTTCATCCCAGGGATGCAAGGTTGGTTCAACATCAGGAAATCAATAAATGTAATTCACCATATCAATAGACTTAAAGTCAAGAATCACATGATTATTTTGATAGATGCAGAAAAAGCATTTGATAAAATACAGCACCCCTTCATGCTCAAAACAGTAGAAAAAATAGGGATAGTGGGAACATTCCTTAATATTGTAAAGGCCATCTATTCTAAACCCATGGCTAATATCATTCTAAATGGTGAAAAACTGAAAGCATTCCCTCTAAAAACTGGAACAAGGCAGGGATGCCCTCTTTCACCACTTCTATTCAATATCGTCCTTGAAACTCTAACCAGAGCAATTAAACAGACCAAAGAAATTAAAGGGATACGAATAGGAAAAGAAGAACTCAAACTATCCCTATTTGCTGATGATATGATGGTATACTTAGAGGAACCAGGAAATTCCACCAGAAAACTTTTAGATCTCATAAGTGAATTCAGTAAAGTAGCGGGATATAAGATCAATGCACATAAATCTAAGGCATTTTTATATATAAGCGATGAATTTCAGAAAGAGAAATTAGGAAAACTACCCCATTCACAATAGCTTCGAAAAAATAAAGTATTTGGGAATCAATCTCACAAAAGTGGTGAAAGACCTCTACAATGAGAACTACAGAACACTAAGAAAGAAATTAAAGAAAACCTTAGAAGATGGACAGATCTCCCATGTTCTTGGATAGGAAGAATTAATATTGTCAAAATGGCCATACTACCAAAAGTGCTATACAGATTCAATGCAATTCCAATTAAAATCCCAATGATGTACCTTACAGAAATAGAGCAAGCAATTATGAAATTCATCTGGAAGAATAAAAAACCCAGAATAGCTAAAGCAATCCTTGGCAGAAAGAGTGAAGCAGGGGGTATCGCAATACCAGATCTTCAACTCTACTACAAAGCAATAGTAACAAAAACGGCATGGTATTGGTACCAAAATAGAAAGGTGGATCAATGGTACAGAATAGAGGACATGGACACAAACCCAAATAAATACAATTTTCTCATACTAGACAAAGGGGCCAAAAATATGCAATGGAGAAAAGATAGCCTCTTCAACAAATGGTGCTGGGAGAATTGGAAATCCATATGCAACAGAATGAAACTAAACCCATATCTCTCACCATGCATGAAACTAAACTCAAAATGGATTAAGGATCTCGGAATCAGACCAGAGACCTTGCATCTTATAGAAGAAAAAGTAGGTCCAGAGCTTCAACATGTCGGCTTAGGACCAGACTTCCTCAACAGGACTCCCATAGCACAAGAAATAAAAGCAAGAATTAATAACTGGGATAGATTCAAACTAAAAAGCTTTCTCTCAGCAAAGGAAACTATCAGCAATGCAAAGAAAGAGCCTACAGAGTGGGAGAAAATCTTTGCCAATCATACTTCAGATAGAGCGCTAATCTCCAGAATCTATAAAGAACTCAAAAAACTCTACACCAAGAATGTAAATAATTCAACTGACAAATGGGCTAAGGAAATGAATAGACACTTCACAGAAGAAGATATGACAAGCAATCAACAAACATATGGAAAAATGTTCAACATCTCTAGTAATAAGAGAAATGCAAATCAAAACCACCCTAAGATTCCATCTCACCCCAAGTAGAATGGCAATTATCAAGAATACAAGCAACAACAGGTGTTGGCGAGGATGTGGGGAGAAAGGTACACTCTTACATTGCTGGTGGGGCTGCAAATTAGTGCAGCCACTCTGGAAAGCAGTGTGGAGATTCCTTAGAAAACTTGGAATGGAGCCACCATTTGACCCAGCTATCCCACTCCTTGGCCTATACCCAAAGGACTTAAAATCAGCATATTACAGAGATACAGCCACATCAATGTTCATAGCTGCTCAGTTCACAATAGCCAGATTGTGGAACCAACCTAGATGTCCTTCAATTGATGAATGGATAAAGAAAATGTGGTATATATATACAATGGAATATTACTCAGCCATAAAGAACGATAAAATTATGGCATTTGCAGGCAAATGGATGAAACTGGAGAATATCATGCTAAGTGAGATAAGCCAATCTCAAAAAACCAAAGGAAGAATGATATCGCTAATAAGTGGATGATGACACATAATGGGGGGTGGGAAGGGTTAGTGTTGGGGTTGGAGTTGGGTTTAGGGAGGGGGGCAGGAATGGAGGAAGGAAGGACTGTATAGATGGAGGGGAAGGGTGGGAGGGGAGGGGGGGAAGGGAAAAATGGCAGAATGAATCAAACAACATTACCCTATGTAAATTTATGATTACACAAATAGTATGCCTTTACGCCATGTACAGACAGAGAAACAACATGTATCCCATTTGTTTACAATAAAAAAAAAAACAACAAAAAAAAAACAAATGAGAATCAAATGAAGATAGTGATATAATATACTACAACCTGTGGGACACTCTGAATGCATTTTTAAGAGTATAGTTTATATCCAAGTGTACCTACACAAAAAAAATCAAAAAGATTTACAAATAAACAATCTAATGATTTATGTCATGACCCTACAAAAATAAGAACCAAATCCAAAAACCAGTACAACAAAGAAAACAATTAAAATCATAGCCAAAATCAATGAAATAGAGAATAAAAGTACAATACAAAGGATAAATGAAATGAAGAGTTGGTTCTTTGAAAAGAAAAACAAGATAGATAATGCTTTAACTAAACTAACAATATGAAAAAGAGAGAAAACATAAACTGATCAAATTAGAGATGAAAAAGGAGAAATTACCACAGACATCACAGAAATGCAGACTCACAAGAAACTATTTTGAGAATTTACACTGCAATAAATGTGAAAACCTAAAAGAAAAGGATATTTTTCTAGACACACATGACCTGCCAAAATTGAATCAAGAAGATAAAAACTAAACAGACCAATAATAAGCAATGAGATAGAAGCAGTAATAAAAAGCCTTCCAACAAAGGTAAACCCAGGACTAGGTAAATTCTCAGCTGAATTCTACCAGACCTTTAAAGAAGACCAAATGCCAATGCTCTTCAAATTATTTCATGAGATAGAAAGGGATGGAACACTTCCAAATTCATTCTATGATGCCAATATCACCCTAATATCAAAAACAAGATAGGGACACATCAAGGGAAGAAAACTATGGACCAATATCCCTGATGAACTTAGATGCAAAAAGCCTTAATAAGATATTAGCAAATTATATTAAAAAACATATTAAGAAGATTTTGTATCATGACCAAGTTCGTTTCATTCCAGTGATACAAGGACACTTTAACAAATGCAAATGAACAGATGTAATTCACCACATAAATACAATTAAGAACAAAAATCATATAGTCATCTCAAAAGATGCAGAGATTCTTCAACAAAATTTAGAATCTGTTCATGATAAAAAAAAAAAAAAACACTGAAGAAACTATAGAGATAGAAGGAATTTACCTCAACACCATTAAGGCTATATAGGATAAATCCAAAGCCAACATTATAGTGATTGAAAAAGTGAAATCACTTCCTTTAAAATTCAGAATAAATTAAGGATGTCTACTCTCACCACTCCTACTGAATATAGTATTAGAAGTTCTAGCCAGAGCAATTAGGCAAGAAAAGAAAATAAAAGAATAAAAACAGGGAAGGAAGAAGTCAAATTATCACTCTTTCAGATGATATCTATGACCCTACACTTACAAGATCCAAAAAGTTCCATCAGAAGACTACTAGAGTTTATAATGAAATAATCAAATTTAGCAAAGTAGCAGGCTCTAAAATCAACATGCAAAAATCAGTAACTTTACCATATACCAATAATGAAATTGCTGAGAAAGAAATCAGGAAAACAATCCCATTCACAAACAAAACAAACGAAACCAAACCAACCACCCAAACAGACAAAACCTCCCAAACCTAGGAATCCAACCAAGAAGGTGAATGACCTCTACAATGAAAACCATAGAACACTGAAAAAATAAATTAAAGATACAAAAAGATGAAAATATCTCTCATGTTCATGGATAGGCAGAATTGATACTGGTAAACTGGCCATATTACCCAAAGCAATATACAACTTCAATGTAATCCTCATCAAAATACCTATGACATTTTCCATAGAACTAGAAAGAAACAATCTGAAAATTCATTTGGAAGAAGAAAAGACACAGAGTAGACAAAATGATCTTAAGCCAAACAAAACAAAACAATAACAACAACAACAAACAATGCTGGAGGCATCATGATACTACAGAGCTATAGTGACAAAAACTGCATGGTAAAAAACAGACACAAAAACCAATGGAACAGAACAGAAGACACAGAGACAAACCTGCAAAGAAAGTCATCTGATCCTTAACAAAGGTGACAAAAATAGACTTTGGCAAAAAGACAGCTTTTTTAACAAATGGTCCTAGGAAAACTGGTTGTGCCCATGTAGAAAAATCCATGTAGATCCTTATCTCTCACTCTGTATGAATGTAAACCCCAAATGGATCAAAGACCTAGGATTTATACCAGAAACTATGCAACTCCTAGATGAAAATGTAGGGTCAACACTCCAACATACAGGTAAAGGGAAGAACTTCCTCGATAGAACTCCTAAAGTTCTGGAAATCATGACAAGAGTTAATAAATGGGATGGCATCAGGTTAAAAAAACTTCTGCACAGCAAAGGAAACAATGAATAATGTGAAGAAAGAAACCACAGAATGTGAGAAAACCTTTGCTATTTACTCTTCTGACAGGATAATATTCAGAATATATAAAGAACTTAAAAAGCTTTCCACCAAAATCCCAAATAACTCCATTAATAAATGGGCAAATGAACTAAACAGACAATTCCCAAAAGAAGAAATACAAATGGTTAACAAATACATGGAAAAAATGTTCAACATCTTTAGCAGTTAAGGAAACTACAATGAGAGTTCATCTTACTCCAGTTAGAATGGTAGTTATCAAGAATATAATCAATAATACATGCTGAAGAGGATGGGGTAAAAAAGGAACACTTTTATACTGTTGGTGGGATTGTAAATTAACACGCAGACAGCACTAAAGTCAGTATGGAGATTTCTCAAAAGACAAGGAATAAAACCACCATATGATCCAGCTTTACCACTCCTTGGTATTTAACCTAAAGAATTAAACAACATACTATAGTGATAAATACATACCTATGTTTATAGCACCACAATTCACAATAGACAAATTATGGAACCAGTCTAGTGGATGAATGGATAAAGAAAAATGTGATATATATACCCAACAGAGTTTTATTTATGAATAAAGAAGAATGAAATCATGTCATTTGCAGGAAAACAGAAATCGAGAATACTATGTTAAACAAAACAAATCAAACTCAGATAGTCAAGGCTTGTATGTTTTCTTTCAAATGTGGAAGCTAGAGAGGATAAAAGAAAAGAAAGTTGGGGGGAATATCATGGAAAGTAAAAGGAAATCAGCAGAGGAAAGTAACCAGGGGGAGGGAGGAGAAGAGGGAAAGGGGAAATACTGGGGAATAAAATTGACCAAATTTTATTGTTGTATCATGTAAATGCATGAATGTGTAACAACAAATCCCATCATTAAGTATAATTCTAGTGCATGAGTAAAAATTATGGAAAGAAAAAACATGGAAAATACATCTCAGGGACACCTTGATTTGCAGCTTGTGAGACTCTGAGCAGGAAAACTGGCTCTTCTATGCTTGGACTTCTGTACAATAATAAATGTGAATTATTTTAAAAAGCATTAAATACCTATGAATAAGACTATTGAAAGTCATGAAGAATTATTTATGTCAATAATTCACATACTGAGAGAACATAAAGAGGACCCCAATAAATGAAAGGATCAGGGATTGTAAATACTCATTTTAAAGCTGTCACCTCTCCCCAAACTAATCTGATTGAATGCAATCCCAATATAAAATCTCACTAGTGTGTGCTTGTGTGTGAATGTGTGTGTATGTTTGTGTAACTTAGTAAATAATTCTAAAAACTTATATGCACAAGTGCAAGAATGTCCAAGGTATTTTTTGAAGAACAGGGTGAGTGGACTTGTTTTACTAGATATTAAGACTTCTTCCAGGACTGGGGTTGTGGCTCAGTGGTAGAGCAGTGGCCTGGCATGTGTGATGCCCTGAGTTCAATCCTCAGCACCACATATAAGTAAATAAATAAAATAAAATCCATCGACAACTAAAAAAAAATATTAAGAAAAAGACTTGTTCCAGTGCACAATGATTAAGATAGTCTTGTGAAACAGGAATATCAACAAATACACTATAAACAATATAAATAAAGAGCAGTGGAGAAGGCATAGTTTTTATACTAAAAGGCACTTGGTCAACTGGACAACTGTTGGAAAAAAATGCCCTACCAAAAAATCAATTCCAAATAGATCTAGTATATGAATGTGAAAGTCAACAAGCAACAAGTGAAACCAACATTCTCCATTAAAAAAAACACAAATAACTTCTACAACCATATAGAAAACCATATTTAGAAGCTTGGAGAGACTCCTAATAGGACACCACAAGTACTAATTGTAAAGACAAAGAATGTTAAATTTGACTATATTAAAATTAAAGAGGATCTGTTCATTAAAAGAGATATTTAAGAGCTAGGAAAGAAGATATTGGGAAGATATATGCAACAAACAATCACAAAGAGCTCATAACCAGTAGATGTAGAAAACAGTCACAAAGACAAACAGTAAAAAATAACTATTTCCAAATGTCCAATAAACAAATTAAAAGGTATGCAATTGCCTTAGTAAACAGGAAAAGGCAAAATGAAACTTACCAAAACAACTAATGCTAAAAACATGGACAATAGTAGGCACTGGTAAGGATATACAATTAAACTCTTACACACTGTTGGTGGGAGTGCAAACTGGTACAGTCACTTCTTTTCTATTAAAGCTAAGAAACTACATACCTCACAATCTAGCAACTGATCTTCAAGGTGTATACTCAAGAGAATGTGTCACTGAGAGACATACAAGAATGTCCATAGCAAAAAAATTTTTTGTAATAGCTCCAGGTTGTAAACAATCTGCATGTCCATTAAAAACAGAATGGATAAATTGTAACATTCCACACAATGAATACTATACAACCATGAATATGAATGAAGAATAGCAACATACAAATGGTGGATCAATCTCACAGACAAGATTTTGAGCAAAACAAATAAGATACAAATGAATACATACTGGATATGGTTCTCTTTATGCACAGTTCAAAAGGCTGACAAATCTAAACAAAAGCGTCTCATGATTCATGGTTAGCAGTAAAAATATAAAGAAAAGTGAGGAAGCTATTATTATAAATATCAGAATAACAATTCTTTTGTGGGGAGAAAGTATTGTGAGGGAAAGAAAAGGGGATTCTGGGAGGATGGTCATGTTCTATCTTTTAAAAACTTGAATGTAAATAGAAGTATGTTTACTTCTATTCAGAGTCATACATGTTTTGTAAAGTCTGTTGAATATGCGCTTTTACAATAATGAGAATGAAAAGGTTGTTCTTTTTCTCCTATTCCATACCTGGTACAGCATAAAACTCAGGGGGTCCTCTGGCTTTTCATAGACTAAATTTTCAGTGATCTGCTGAGAGAGAGAATAAGACATCACATTTTGGTTCTAAGAGAAAGTTATGCAGCTAGGTTATAACTAACCAATCTTTCCAAATAACCTAACATATACCATAGTATTTTGAAAAAATTAATGTATCTCTACAAATTGACAACTTACTTTCTTACTACTGAAAACTTAGGCAGCTTCAGATAAAATTTGGAGGGCAAAAAATTTAATAATAAGTAGAAATGGATATTTATAGTAGTTTCTAAGGTGATAGAGGTAATGAGAAATTTTGGAGAATCTTTGGTTTGAGAATTGTGATTTCGCTAGACTGATAAATTATAAGTTATTTGTTTTGAAGAGCAGTCAAAGAAAAGACTTCTGACTAAAAATTGAACACATGCACATGATGTAACCCTGTATATAACCTTTCTTCTGAGACATTGGTTTCTAAAAGGTGAAAATTATGTTAATTATTTTGCAATATTAAATGAGGTTGAATATATCAAATTTAAAAAACTCACTTCTATACCTTTGTGTTGTTATTGAATAACACAAAAAATTAAAATAAAGTAAATATACTTTTCAATTGCAGGGAATAACAATCAGGCAAGTTTTAGGTATACAATATTCAGATATATCTAATGTACTCACATCATTCAATTATATATTTCATATATATATTTTGATTGAACATATACTTGGAAACTACTTTTTAAATTACCTTTTTTTTTTTTGGGTGCTGGGGTTCAAACCCAGGGCCTTGTACTTACAAAGCAAGCACTCTACCGACTGATCTATCTCCCCAGCCCCTTAAATTACTTTTTAAACTCACAATTAAAGAGACAGATTGAGAAATTTACCTGGAATATTTGCAGAATGTTGTGCTTCTCCATGTACTGCAGTGAAACTTCATAAGGATCTTCATAAACTCCAGGAGGCTTCCTTTTATATGCACCTTGATTGGTCATATGAGAACTCTTTGCTTGCTCCTCTGAATAATCATCCTGAAATGGAAAATATGCCCCCCCCACCAAGTAGTTTTTAATAAATTTAAAAGCTCCAGCAATTTTTGCTGTTGTTACAACCAGTGGAATCTAGTACTGACAGTATCTTACTAGCAGGAGTCAGAGACAGCGACTTAGCTCATCCTTCAAGCAATATGATATACCTCGAGTCCTGGCAGTTACCTTGGACATCTCCAATCTACTTCAAATACTTTTCCCTTCACAGGGATCTCCAGTCAAATCCAAATTTCTTCCCTTGGTAGAAACCTAGAGAGGGGAGGTGACTTAGTGCCACAGAGTTAGTAACAGAACCAGAATTTGAAACTTAGGTTTTCTAAATACTAGTTCCTTGATCCTTCCAATGGCCTTAGAGTAGTAGAGGAAGAAATTCATCTTTTCCTACCCTTCTCCTACCCTTCCTGAAACTTATGGGTCACACTCAACATCCTTTATCCAATATGTGTCTTCTTATCCCTTATCCCTACCTCATTCCACAGGCCTCTCTCCACCACCACCCATGGTACATATAAAATACCCCTTTAACCTACAGTACTGATTCCTGTGGCTTGATTTTTTTCTTGACTGAGGACATCCAATTTAGTTGAGACGGAGGGCAATCTTTGGTAAAAGCTTTGGTTTTTTTCTAGAAAATGTCCAGTGAATCTGGTATCAATTGGGTACTGGGATTGCAAAGGGCTTCTACTTTCAGTTTCCATTTCATATGAAATTGTGGATTTGAAGAATGTTTCGCTATCCTCAAATGTGCAGGGCTGTATTTTGTATTGACCCTCTTTGCCATCACCAAACTGGGGAAATAGTCCATACTCAGACACAGAGGAAGATAGGTAGTCTTTAAAGTAAGCCTCTCTGTCTACCAGGTAGTCAGCCTGGTCAGGTTGACCGAAGTCATCCTCCTCAATCTTAAGCTGGTCAACTTGGTCAAACGTCTGCTGTTGAGTTCCTTCAGTGGCTTGGTGGTCAACATTGTAGAGGTTTGTTACATATGTTCCATAGTCAGCTTTATCAATTTTCTTATAAGTTCTTTTCTCAGTTAGACTGTCCACAGTCTCTTCAGAAGTTCCTGGGTCAGATGACTCAGACAGTCTCTGGTAAGTTGTTTCCAAAGTTTTTCTTTCAGCCTGGTAAGATGTTCTGGTATCAGTTGTCCAGAAACTGTTGGATCAGGTGGAATGGACAATCTATCATCAGTCTGCCAGAAGCTCTTTTCTCACTCTGGCTGGATAGTCTGCGGTCACTTTGTATGGAAGCTCCTCTTTCAGACTGGGTGGACATTCTGTGGTCGGCCTGTTCAGAAACTCTTCTCTCGACCTGTCTAGACAAGCTTCCTTCAGTCCGTTCAGAAGTCCTTTGATCAGTCAAGCCAGGCACCTGGCGATCAGTCAGCACATCTGCGACATTTTCAACTTGATCGTATGTCTTGTCACCAGTCTGTTCGGATGATTTTAGCTCATCCTGGTCATATGGGCTGTTCTCCAGGTGTTCAGAGTCTTTGTGGTTAGCTTGGTCAAACATGATGGGTTCAGGCTCTCCCGATAGTCTTTGGGCAGTTTGGTCATATTCCTCCCCTTGATCCTGGTTCTTCTGGTTGTCATCTTTTTGGTTATCAGTGTGGCCAGCAGTTGGGGATGCGGCTGGGCTTTCTTCTTCCAGGGATTCTCCTGGATCCTCTTCTGCAGGATCGTCCATTCTCTGAGATCTCCCTGACTGGTCTCAGTTGCCAGGCGCTGTGGGCGGGGCCTCGTTGTCCCGGAGACCCTCGTAGAGCGTGGCTTCCTTAGGCTTTGTTCCTGCCTGGGCGTCCGTCTGATGGGCGAGTGAGCGCCTGGCCCTGGCCATCGTGCTCTCAGCAGGACTGCAGGGTTCTGACTGCAGCCTTCTACTGAGGAGCGTGCCTCCCACACGCAGGCAACCACCACATACAGGCCTTGGGGCCCACGTGGATGTCTCCAGTCCTACCCTCCTGGGTTTCCGCAGAGGGTCCCAGCGGTGTGAGAACTAGACCTTCTCAGGTACCACTCCTCCAATTCACACCCCCAAACCACAAGCGGGCCACGTACCTGAACAGAGATTCCTGTTACCATCAAATCAAAGTCATGCTTCTTCCAATTTTGACTTTTGTGTTACTATAGTTGTGTTGCAAGGTTGCATGGTGTGTTAGTGTTGGGCACCGTGCTTAGTAAATCTAGAATGCTAGAATCTAAATGTTATTCTTTAGGTTCTTATCAATATTGGGGTGATGTGGCTAAATGGCCTTTTTTTAAAAAATATATTTTAGCCATCCCCTGTGGGCATGCCTATAATCCAGCTACTTGGTCTGCTGAGGCAGGAGGATCACAAGTTTGAAGTCAGCCTCAGCAATTTAGACCCAAGCAATTTAGTGAGGCCTATCTCAAAAGGGCTGGGGATATAGCTTAGTGGTTAGGTGCCCCTGGGTTCAATCCACAGTACCAAAGCAAAACAACCCCACCCCACACACTGAAAAACAACAAAATACATTTTACAGTACTTCTTTTCAAAACAGTGCCAGTGCTATTTTCAGTGGTACAAGGAAGAGTTTAGAGCTAACATTAATGTTACCAAAACCATATGGATTTTTTCTTACAGTAAAGGAGTATAGAAAGGAGAGTTTTACCCTTCCCAGCCTCTTCTCTGTCTCACAGGACAGGTTAGCAATTTCCCATCTCCTTTGTAAAGCACATCTGGCTGTTGGAAACAAGCCCCAAGGTGTTTTCTTGATGAATTGGACCTATGATCTATGCCTGGACCACCAGAGAAGGAAGTTCCATTGAGAATGGATTCTAAAATCACATATTCAGTGATCTTAGACCAGAAAGAAAGTTTAGGGGGAGGCCAAACCCGAATTCCAGAAAGGAAGGGAGTAAAGAAAGTGGGAGAAAGATACCAGCAGGAATATTGAACAAGAAGGGAGTTTGCACTTGATAGTGGTGGCCAGTGGGGCCACTTTTGAGATTTGGCTCCTTCATTTTGAAATAAATCTTACTAATGCACTTCAGAGTCTGCAGACCCCTCTACATTCAGAAGCAGGATAGTAAAGAGGTACACATTTTGCTTCAATTCTCCAAAACCTAGAATCACTGAGGCAGGCCAAAGATTGTCAGGCATTCCATCAATAGGAGTTTAGGGATGAGCAATTAGAGATGAGGTTTAAAATCTAATTGTAAATAGTTGTGATCAAGCTGTATGTAGTAACTGTTAGCACAAAAACAAAACAAAACAAAACTAACAGGGGCAGGACAGAAGCCTCAGGAATCATCTCAGCTGTTCATTCAGAAACAAAGTTTCACACCAGAACAGGGAATGCAGGGATGAAATGGCACCAGTTGGCCCACTTTCCTGGTGGAAAATGAGCCACTGAATGAAGAAAGGGACTGGGTTATATATTGTGAGGAGTGGTCTAGTGAGCATATCAGTTTCCTTGGGCACTCAGGAATTTGAGCTGTTTTGGGCTGGGGTCTGTGGGCAGTGTCCGGAGAGGATTTACTTTGAAGGAGATTAATGCCTCCTAGAGACTCCAGGGTGATAAAATACCTCCTCCCTGTCTGCAGCTGGGACCTGGAAAACATCTGTCTCGGGAGATGAAGGCTGTCATTGCGTGGCCTTCTTTTCACTCCCTTTTCCCAGGCCACATTATCTTGGGATTTTTCATTTTCCTTATCTATTAGTAACCATACTTAGAAGCAGAAAGGGGTAACTAGACTCACTGAAGGAAAATCATTTATGTAAACATTCCTAGAACATAGTGGGTGCTCAAGAAGTGTTTATTGAATATGCATTTATGAATTGCCTGCCACTTTTGTTTATTTAAGAATGTGTGGAGCAAATGAACACTGTTTAGAGTAACATAGATATAAGCTATGGTTGTAGGCATTGGTATGGCAGATCTGTTTTTTCATTTTATAATTTAAGTATACTCATGTGTTGTGCCCAAAGGCTCGAGACCCCACAAGGACCACCAGAGACCACGATCAATGCAAGCAGCAAAGAGTCACTTATTAGCAAGTTCGAACCTGGTCCTCTGCGTCCTTAACCAGTGACGCTAAGAGAGGCCCCCAGTCCATGTTAGTAGGGTTTTTATAATAAAAGGCAAGCAGTTTTACAGTGTTCTTTTAATTGGTTAACATTTGAACAGCTAAACATTAGTCCTCCTCTGGTTGGGTCCTGCCAATCTATTTGATTTTCATTGGGTCCTGCCAGAACTGAATGGTCCTAGTGGAAGAAGGGAGGAGGGAAGGGGTGAACTATGCAGGAGCTGAGTCGGGGCTAAGCCCTGCTCCCGTCCTTGACGGATAAGGTCTCCAGGAAGCTGCACATTCCTTGGACAAATATCTCTTAATAACCTTGGTAAGCACAAGGGCCCCGCAGTCCTGTCTGTCCTTGAGACAGTTAGCAGCACAGATACCACCCTGCTCTCAACACATGTAGAAAAGCAAGAAAAATAAGCATAAAGGAAACATGTCCTTAGCACTCAAGATGTAATTTTTATTAATATTTTGATGTACATCCTTCTGGAATTAGCCTGATGCAAATCCATATGCCTGTATCTTTAAATGTGTATACATTTTACAAAATTACTCTTCATTGATTAGAGATCTTTCTGTTTTTTTTTTTAATGTAAGTGTTTATTAATTTCACTCTGAGCCTTGCTTTTACTGCATCCTATGTTTCTGGGTGTGTTGTGTTCTCATTTTCATTCATCTCAAAGTATTTTCTCATTTCCCTTGTGATTTCTTTGACAAGTTTGTAAAATTTTGTTGTTTAATTTCCAAATATTTGTGAATTTTCCGGTTTTCTTTCTATTACTGATTTCTAGCTTTGTCCTGCAATGTTCAGAGAAGATACGTTGCATGATTTCAATCTTTTAAAATATATTGTCTTGTTTTGTGGTCTACTGAATTGTTTATCCTGGAAAAATGTTCCAAGAAAGGAATGTGTATATGTACCCCATTTTCTTTATTCAGTCATCTATTGAAGGGCACCTAGGTTTGTTCCATAGCTTGGCTATTGTAAGTTGTGCAGCTGTAAAGAAGAATAACATTATGGCATTTGCTAGTAAATGAATGGAACTGGAGACTATCATAAGTGTAATAAGGCAGTCCCAAAAGTCAAAAGTCAAATGTTTTCTTGGATATGTGGAAGCTAATAAAGGGAGGGGGATAAAAGAATTGAAGATCAGTGAATTGAAGATGAAGGGGAATGAAGAGAAGGGAGGAAGAGGGATGCGATATGGAAAGACAGTGGATCTGACCAAACTTTCCTACATAGATATATGAATATACCTCAGTGAATTTCACCATCATGTATATTCACAAGACATAAAAAAAAAATATATATATATATATAAATATATATATATATATATTTATATATATATAAAGTAAATAGCAGTAAGATCAGTAGAGTAGAAGGAAGGGAACCACTGGAGGAAGGAGGAGAGGGAAAAGGGAAAACTGGGGACTGAATAATTAGAACGAATTATGTTCCATGCTTTGATAATCACGTCAAAATGAATCCTAATGTTAGGTATAACTAAAAAGAACCAAAAATAAAAAAAAGATATTTAACTGTCCTTGTTCCCCATCCCCTGCCCAAAGTGTGTATTTGCTATTGTTGGATAGAATGTTCTTTATGTGTTTGGTCTAGGTGGTTTATAGTGTTTTCAGCAAGTCCTATGTTTGTTTACTGATCTTCTTTCTAGATAGTTTATCCATTATTGAAAGTGAGGTATTGAAATCCCCAACTATTTTTGTAAAACTGTTTCTCTTTCCCCCTTAAAAGCACTCAGTGTTTGTTTCATATATTTTGGAGTTCTGTTGTTTGGTGCAGTATGTTTATAATCACAAGAGCTTCTCATTTAGTTGAACCTTTTATCAATACATAATGTACTTCTTTGTCTCTTGTAACAATTTTTTGACTTAATGTCTATTTTATCTATTAGTATAGAAACTCCAGCTCTTTTGGTCACTGTTGGCAAAAGATATCTTTTTCCACTCTCTCACTTTCAACCTATTTGTATCTCTGGAACTAACAAGACACTCTTATAGACAGCACATAGCTGGATCATGTTTTTTTTTTTTTTTAAATCCATTCTGCCAATCTGTTCCTTTTTCTTTGGAGAACTTAATAACTGAGGAGGAAGGACTTACTACTGCCAGTCTATCATTAGTTTTCTGTAGTTATATCTTTTTTTGTACCTTAATTCCTTCATCACTGCTTTTCTTGTGTTAATAGATTTTTATAGTGTACCGTGTTAATTCCTTTCTTATTCCTTTATGAGTATAATTTTTATTATTTTATTAGTAGTGAACCGCTTATGCTTGAAGCCATAGTACGCAAAACTGTTCCTATACAGCTCTATTTCTCCTCTTTTAAATTGTCACAAATCACATCCTTATATGGTGTGTGTCCATTAATATAGATTTGTAATTATTGTTTTGTGCATTATAATTTAAATCATATAAAAAGAGAAAAGATAAAAACCAAATATACAATAATACTAGATTTCAAATTAGGATCTATATTAGTGTTATTTTCTTCATATAGCTTCAAGTTGCTATCTAATCATTTCTACTTAAGGTCTTTCTTTGAAATTTCTTGTATGGCAGGCTTACTATAGATGAAGTTTCTCAGATTTGTTTATCTAGGAAAGTCTTAATTTCCTCTTTATTTTTTAGTTGATAGTTTTGCTGGATGTATAATTTTTTGAGAATATTTCTTTTAATACTTTAAATATATAATCCTGCTGCCTTCTTGTCTCCATGAGTCCTGCTAAGAAGTTGACTATTGATCCTGAAGATTCTTGTGTTCAAGCCACATTCTCCTTTGCTGCTTTCAAGAGTCTCTTCCAGAAAGTCTGACTTTTACAGTAGAATGGATAGGACATAATTCTTCTATGTTCATATATGAATACATGACCACTGAAACTCCACATCATGTACAACCACAAGAATGGGATCCTAATTAGAGTAAGTTATCCTCCATGTATGTATAATATGTCAAATACACTCTATTGTCATGTATATCTAAAAAGAACAAATAAAAAATAAAGACCATAATAGATAACATGTTAAGATTAGACGATTTCTTAAAATTTACATCATATATCCAATTTTTCTTTTTTCCTTTTATTATTATCTTCTTGCCTTTGTGGTAAACCATTTGAGTAGATATGTTGGATCCATTTTGGACACTGGATTTCATTCTTTATATTATATGCCTGTTTTTATACAAATATAACTTACTCTTGAGTATTATATTAAAAAAGAAAGTTTGACTTTTGATCATTTGATAGTGATGTGCCACAGTGCATTGTTTTGTTATTATTCTTGGAATCTTTGTTGAGATCTTGGATGTGTAGATTGGTTTCTTTTATCATAATTGAGAAGTTTTTAGCCATTGGTTCTTCAAATATTCTTTTTTGCCTCCCCACTGATTTTGGAGCTCCCATTATGCATATGTGGTATACTTGATAATGTCCTGTAGGTCTCAGGCTATATTCATTTTTCTTCATTCTTTTGCTTTCTGCTCCCCTGGCTTAATAATTTTTTTTTTGGCTTAATAATTTTAACTGACCTGTCTTTAAGTTTGCTGATCTTTTCTTCTGCTTCCTCAAATCAGTTATTAAAATCCTGTAGGGAATTTTTCCTTTCAGTTATTATTTTCAGCTCTGGAATTTTTATTTGGTCCCATTTTATGATTTCTATTTCTTTGTTGCTATTTTCCCTTTGTTAAGACACTGTTTTCCTGATTTCCATGAGTTCTTCATCCATTGGTACATTTAACTCTTTGAACATACTTAAGACAATTGATTTAGAGTTTTTGTCTAGTGTGCTCAGTATATGTACTTCCTTAACGATAGTTTCTGTCACTTTCTCTTGGGAATGGGCCACACTTTCTTGTTTCTTTCTTTGAACGATCATAATAAAAACAAAGTTGAAAAGTGAACATTTTATGTATTATAATATAACAGCTCTGGAAATCGTATTCTTCCTCTTCTTGTTTTTTTGTTTGTTTGTTTGTTGTTTGTTTTAAGTAGGTATGTATTTTGTTTGTTCAGTGGTTTTTCTAAACTCTTTTTGTAAAGCCTATATTCTCCATCATCTTTGGGCTCTGAAACCTTTATTCCTTTAATTGTAGTCAGCTAGCATTTTGACATATTTTCTTGAAATCCTAGAGTTAAAAATAAAAACAAAAAACTTTCCCAGGCTTTGTAGATTGGCTTTGTGTTGGGGAAGTCCTTCAGTGCTTTGGCAATACCTATAACTTTTTGCTTACAGTGAGCCTAAAACCAACCAGAGGTGGAAAATTAGGGTTTCTCAGATCTTTTAGCATGCATCCTTCTCTGGGCATATACGTGTCTTTCTAGATATCTAGACATGCAGGAACTTTTCAATTTCCTAATTATTCAAATAATCTCTCTCCCTAGCTTTTCCTGCCAAGCTGTCAACATGTCTGTTGTTTACCTTGATCTTCATCTTTTGACCCAGATGTCAACAGATTGCTTTTCGATGTTTTTGAGGAATACCCTTTTTATAGCCACTTCTTTCTTCCCTTCCTTCTTTTCCCCCTCCTTACCTACTTCCCTTCCTTCCTTCCTTCCTTTCTTTCTTTCCCTCCCATCCTCTCCTTTCTCCTCTTTTTTCTCTCTCTTCCTTTCTTTGGTGCCTTCTGAGAGTTCTAAGGTCAAAGAAAGGCAAGAACCTTATGTCAGTCCTTCAGATAGTTCCCTGACAGATCAAAACACATAACCCCAATTCTTTGAGAACAAGAGCTGCCCTACGTCTTCTGGAACCAGGGATGGTGACTTCACACTGTTAATATGGTCTACCATCTCCAAAACTGCTGCCAAACTGGGGACAGTGAGAAAAAGGACCAATAATTGTGCTGTAGTGCTCTCCTGCTGTTTGTAAACAGCCACTTTCTTGATTCAGCATTCATTTTAGTAAACTATTGTCTCTTTTCCACAGTTCCAACAAAATGGATTCTGACAGTTTTTGTGCCTCTTTTTTCATTGTTTCTGTGGAGGAACAGGTCCTTGAGGAGGAACAGGTCCTTGAAGACATCTTATTCCACCATTTTCACTGATGTCACATCCCTGACTACTTTAAATTTAAAAAATGGAGCATCGAGTTTTCACATCTGGATTTCTAGCTTCTTTTGAAGAATTGGAAAATCATCAACTCTGAACCCACAGTCCCACAGGGTGATAGTTGCCCGGTGAGTTGACCAGTTCATGTAGGGCGTACATTCTGTTTCCTCACATTTTGCCCCTGCCCCTTAATCATTTAAGTTACTGTTTGGTTTCTCCACTTATTTTAATTTTCCATTTCTTTAATATTACACAGTGATTAAAAGCCCAGGCCTTGAGCCTGACAAACTGAATTTGAATGTTGTCCTCATCATTTGATGGGTCTATGTCCTTAGGCAAGTTACCTGATCTCTGTGATCCTTGATGTCTTCACTGTAAAAGAAGGATAAACATAACTGCTTAACAGGTTGTTGAGGTCATTAAATGTTATAATATTTCTAAGTAATTTATCCCAGTGCCCAATATTCCACAAGTAGTCATCTTGGGTCTCAATGTAAATTTATTAAAGTCATATTTTAAGTCTTTTGGTAATGTTTGAAATTTTTCTTAAGTGTTGAGTATATTTTTTAAAAAGTTCTTCTTATGTAATTATGAGTTTTGTTGTTGTGAATTGGGTTTTTTCTAACATACTTTCTAAATGGTTAATGCTGATCTGTAAGAAAGCATTAACTAGGATTTCCTTTATTCTGCTGTTTTTTTGCTCTCTTATTAGATTAGTTTTTCAGATAAGTAATTGGATTTTTCTAAATAGATAATAATATCTATTAATATTAAATAGGATTGCCAAACACTATTTAGTAATTCTGAAGATTACAGATATTTTAACTTTATTTCTGGATATGATGGGAATGTACTATTAAGTGCTATGTTTAATTTTTGTTTCATATATATCTATGAAAGTTTCTCTTTACATTTTACTAAAGGATTTTAATTGGGTTCAGAATTTTATGAAATTATTTATGTTATGTATTGAAATCACAATATGATTATATCCATTAATTAATTCATGTAGTTACCTGAATAGATTTTTAAATGTTGACTCAGTAATCCATTTTCGTGATAATATTTTCTTGGTCATCCTGTATTTGTTTCTTAGTATAGTTTTACAATCATTTGTTAATATTTTATTTACAATATTTGTATTCTATTAACTAGTGAAATTGATGTATTTGTATCCTAGTTTGTTAAATTTGGGTATCAAGATTATGCTATCTTCGTAAAATAAATTAAGAAACTTTCTTTTTCTGTGAGCTGAAATAGTTTAGTATATAGGACCTATCTGTTTTTCAAGATTTCCTCAAACACACCTATAAAATCACATGATCTATAAGCCCAGTGACTTGTGGGGCTGATGTAGGAGAATAGCAAGTTTGAGATCAGCAGGACAACTTAGTGGGACACTGTCTCAAAATATAAAATAAAAAGACTGGGAATGTAAGCTCAGTGTTAGCCTCAGGTTCAATCCCCATATTGAAGGATGGGGATGGATAGGGAGAATCACATGATCTGGTTACTTGGTATATACAGATGTTAGATAAGATTTCCATTTCATCTATGGTTTTGGCTAACTTAGATTTTGTCAGAGAGACAAATAGTGTGGAATAGTGTGGATAATTCAACTGACTTGGCAAAATATTCAATTTCTTATTGAATTTCAAACTTATTGAACATAAAATATTTTCCTATAACAGCATTTCATTTTCCTCCACATATGCTTATATTTCCTTTTTCATTTTCAGTGTTGGGTTGTCTTACTTTCTTGCTTTTATTTTCTAATATTTTTCAATATTTCTTTGTTTTTTTCAAAGGACTGCTTCTTTTCTTTATTCTTTTGTGAATCATTTTTGTGTGTTAAGGCTACAATAAAATAGGCAATGAGTTAATAGTTTTATGCGCCTTTGATTCTGTATGAACTGTAAGATCACTAAATTTTGAGTATGCATCCATAACATACAAAGGGGGCCAATAGAGAGCCAAATTGACTCTCTAGCATCCTTTCTCATTTATATTCTTTACTGTTTCTTTATTTGCATTGTGGGTTTACCAAAGAAAAAGCAACTTTAAAGTGAGTTCAGTATGTCATTCTTGTTCATTCTTGAACTGAGTTAAGAATCTGGGGTTTGGACTAAGTAGATGTTTTTTCCTGTTTTTGCTTCACTTTGTTCTTTGTGAATGGTGTCTGTGAATTTATTACTCTTCATGCAGAAGACTGTGCTTTAACATAATTATGTATTAAAAGTTTATCATGTATTGATAGTTTTATTGGTATATACTGTACATACCATAAACTGCATCTATTTAATGTGTACTGTTCAATGCTTTTTAGTCTAGTCACAGAGTTTTGCAACCATCACTACAATCTAATTTTAGCATTTTAAGCATTCCAAAAAGAAAACTTATAGCATTAGCAGACATTCCTCATTGCTGCTCCCAAAACTCAGGCCATTGCCAAACTGTATGCGTAGATTTGCCTGTATGCGTAGATTTGCCTTTTCTGAATATTTCACATAAATGGAATCATACAAGATTTAATCCATGTCTGGATTTTTTCACTTAGCATAATGTTTTCAGTGTTCATCAGTATTACAGCTTGTTTGTATCAAAACTTCATTTTCTTTTTAGTTGATGAATACTTAATAGATTGTTTCTACTTTTTGCTTATTATAATGCTGCTGTGAACATTCTTGCACATGGTTTTGTATGAATAGGTATTTTCATTTGTTTTTGCTATGTATCTAGGAATGGAATTGCTGGGTTATTCTATAAGTGTGTGTAACCTTTTGAGAACCGACCAGACTATTTTTCAAAATGGCTACACCATTTATAGTAGTGTGTGAGGGTTCTAATTACTCCATATTTTCCTTGATGCTTGTAATGATCTGTCTTTATTATCTCAGTCATCTTAACGGGTGTGAAGTGGTATATCTTTGTGGTTTTGGTTTGCTTTTTCCTGATGGTTCATGATATTTGAACACATTTTCATGTGCTTGTTGACCACTTGTATATTTTCTTTGAAAAATTGTCTATTTCAGATTCTTTGTCTACTTTTAATTGGATTGTTCTGTTATTTATTACTGAGTAGTAAATAGTTCTTTATGGATTACAAATATAAATCCACAATCCCTGCAAATGAAGTAATTGCAGAATCTTTTATTCCTTTTGCTGTTATCCAATCTCCAGCTCACTTTTTCCTCTGTTTTTAATTGGTGCATTATAATTACACATAATAGTGGGATTCATTGTTATGTATTTGTACATTCACATGATATAATAACATAATCTGGTGAACATTGTTTCCTGGTATTGACTCATTCCCTCATCTCTTCACTCTGCTTGTTTCCTTTCCTCTTCCTCTACTAATCAAAGTGATCGCACTTTGATTTTCATGAGATTCTGTACCTGCCACCTTTCTTTTTCCTTTCTGGCATCCACATATGAGAAAAAACCTACAACCCTTGACTTTCTGAGTTTGGTTTATTTTACTTAAGGTTTTCAAGTTCTGTCCATGTTCCTGTAAATGACATAATTTCATTCTTTATGACTGAATAAAATTCCATTGTGTATATCTACCACATTTTCTTTATCCATTCTTTTACTGATGGACACTTCAGTGGGTTCTGTAATTTGGTTATTGCTAATTGTGCTGCTACAAACATCAGAGCGCATGTATTGCTATAGTGTGATGACTTTAATTCTTTAGGGTAAATATCAAGAAATGATATAGCTGGGTCACAGGGTGATTTCATTCCTAATCTTTTGAGGACTCTACATACTGATTTCAGTGTTGGTTGTATTAATTTGCAATCCCACCAACAGTGTAAGTATTCCTATTTTTCCACATTCTCTCTAGTATTTATTATTGTTTGTAGTTTTGATAGTGCCATTCTAACCAGAGTGAAATGAAATCTGTGTAGTTTTGATTTGCATTTCCCTAATTGCTAAAGATAGTGAACATTTTTTTCATATATTTGTTGGTCACTTGTATTTTTTTTTTCTTTTGAGAAGTTTCTATTTACTTCATTTGCCCATTTGTTAATTGGGGTATTTGGGGTTTTTTTCTTTTTCTTTCTTTCTTTCTTTTTTTTTTTTGTGGCACTGGGGATTGAACCTAGGGCCTTGTGCTTGCAAGGCAAGCACTCTACCAACTGAGTATATTCCCAGCCCTAGGGTTTTTTGGTTGGTAATTTTTTGAGTTCTTTATGTATTCTGAATATTATTCTCTGTGGTATAATTTGAAGTCTATTATTGTGATGCCTTCAGTGTGCATTTTTGGCTTAAGATTGCTTTTACTATTCTGTGTCTTTTCTTCTTCAAAATTAATTTTAGGACTATGTTTTTCCTAGTATCATTTTGAAAGTATCATTTTGATGGGGATTGTACTGAAGTAGGTGTGTTGCTTTGAATAACAGGACCATTTTACCAATATTAATTCTGCCGGACCATGAACATGGGAGTTCTTTCCATCTTTCTATGTCTTCAATTTCTTTCTTTCTTTCTTCTTCTTTTTTTTTTTTTTTTTTTTTTTTTTTGGTGTTCTATAGCTTTCATTGTAAATTCTTTCACCTTCTTGGTTAGATTTATTCCTAGAGTTATTATTATTTTTAAGGCTATTGTGAATGAGATTTTTTTTCCTGATTTCTTTCTCAGCAGTTTCATGTTTGGTGTATATGAAAGTTCATTGATTTTTGTATGTTGATTTTGGAACCTGCTACTTTGCTATATTTCATTATAAACTCTAGTAGTCTTCTGGTGGAACTTTTTGGATCTTCTAAGTAGAGGGTCACATATATCATCTGAAAGAGTAATAATTTGACTTCTTCCGCTTTTATTCCTTTTATTTCCTTTTCTTGCCTAATTGCTCTGGCTAGAACTTCTAATACTATACTCAGTAGGAGTGGTGAGAGTAGACATCTTTATTTTGTTCTGGATTTTAAAGGAAGTGATTTCAGTTTTTCCCCAATCACTGTGAATTGGCTTTGAATTTATCCTATATAACCTTAATGATGCTGGGGTATGTTCCTTCTTTCTCTAGTTTCTTCAGTGTTTTAATCATGAACAGATTCTAAATTTTGTTGAATGCTTTCTCTGCATCTTTTGAGATGACTATATGATTTTGGTTCTTAATTGTATTTATGTGGTGAATTACATCTATTGATTTGCATTTGTTAAAGCATTCTTATATCACGGAATGAAATGAATGTGGTCATGATGCAAAATCTTCTTAATATGTTTTTTAATATGATTTGCTAATATCTTATTAAGGCTTTTTGCATCTAAGTTCATCAGGGATATTGGTCCATAGTTTTCTTCCCTTGATGTGTCCAATATGAGGGTGATATTGGCATCATAGAATGAATTTGGAAGTGTTCCATCCCTTTCTATCTCATGGAATAATTTGAAGAACATTGGCATTTGGTCTTCTTTAAACGTCTGGTAGAATTCAGCTGAGAATTTACCTAGTCCTGGGCTTTCCTTTGTTGGAAGGCTTTTTATTGTTGCTTCTATCTTGTAGCTAGCTAGTATTCTGTTGGTTTTCTATTTCCTTTTCATTCAAGTTTGGAAAGTCTTATGAGTCTAGAAATGTATCCATTTCTTCTTGAATTTCTTCCACTTTACTGGATTATAAATTCTCAAAATAATTCCTAATAATCCCATGAATTTATGTGATGTCCATGGTGACTTCTTCTTTGCATCACTAATTTTATTAATTTGGGTCTTTTTCTTTTGATTAGTTTAGCTAAGGTTTTGTAAATCTTATTTATCTTTTCAAAGAAGCAATTCTTTGTTTCATTGATCCTTTGTATTTTTTTTTTTTTTTTAGTCTCTATTTCATTGATTTTTGCCTCTGATCTTAATTATTTCCTTCCTTCTACTGGTTTTGTGATGGGTTTGTTCTTCTTTTTCAAGAGCCTTGACATGCATTATTAGATTATTTATTTGGAATCTTTCTGATTTTCTTATGTAGTACTCAAAATTATAATCTTTCCTCTTAGAACTAACTTCATAGTGTCCCAGAGATTCTGGTGTTGTATAACCAGTTGTTTTATTCTAAGATGTTAAAAAATTTTCCTCTAATTTCTTTTATTATCACTTCATCATCCAAAAGCATATTTTCAATCTTTGTTTATATTGTTTCAGTAGTTTTTTTGTTTTTGTGTTTATTTCTAATTTCATTCCCTATGATCAGATACGATGCATGGAATAATGTTGATTTTTTTTTTATACTTGTTATAAGTTGCTTTGGGACCTAAATTATGGTATGTTTTAGAAAATGTTTAATGAACAGCTGAAGAGAGTGAATTAGACTGTTGTTAGATAAAATATTCCATAGATATTTGTTTAGTCTATTTGATTTATAACATTTTTTGGGTTTGAAGAATCTTTACTGAGTTTATGTCTGGATGACCTATCTATTGGTGAGAGAAGTGTGTTGAAGTTGCTCAGTATTATTGTACTAGAGTCTAATTACTGAGTCTTTAAATTGAGAAGTATCCCTTTTGCGTAACTAGGTACACTGATATTTGGGGCATAAATATTTACTATTGTTATATATTCTTGTTTTTTTTTCTTTACCAGTATGAAGTGACTTTCTTTGTCTTTTTTGATTAATTCTGGCTTGATGCCTGCTTGTTGGATATGACAGTAGTCACTTCACTTCTGCTTGTTTTCAAATTCCATTTGCATGGTAGAGCAATTTCCATCCTTTCACTTTCAGTGTGTGGCCTTTGCATATGTGAGTCTCTTGCAAACAACATATAGTTGGCTGCTATTTTTTAATTCATTCTTTTGTCTTTTATTGGACACATAATTGTGTTGCTATAGCAGAATATCACAAACTGAGTAAATTATCATGAGAAGGAATTTATTTGTCACAGTTCTGGAGGGTAGGGAGTCCAATATCAAGAAGATGGCATTTGGTGAGAGCCTTTATGCTATGTCATCCCATGGCAGAAGGTTAGAGGGTGAGGGAAGATGAGAGAGCATGAGAGAAAGGGAACAAGGGAACTGAATTCACTCTCTTATGAGGAATATGCTGATGCAGTAACCAACACATTCCCATAATAGAGCATTAATGCATTCATGAGGGATGTTCTCATGATTCATTCACCACTGTATTCCCATGTTTCAACACTATTGCATTGGGGATTAAGTTTCCAACACATGAACTTTGGGGGCCACATTCCAACCACAGCACCATTCATTTATTGTTGTTCAGTTAGGTTGTTTCCATATCTTTGTTTTCAAGGTTAAATATTTTGTCTTCAATATCTGAGGTTCTGTCTTCCAGGTGTTCTCTCCTATTGGTTATGCTTTCTATTGAGTTCTTAATTTGGTTTATTGTTTCCTTCATTTCAAGGATTTCTGTTTGTTTTTTTCAATATCTCTAACTCTTTACTGAAATGATCTTTTGCTTCCTGTATTTGCTCTTTTAACTGTCGATTGGTGCGATCATTCAATGCCTGCATTGCTCTTTCATCTCATCATTCAATGCCTGCTTTTGCTCTTTCATCTCATCATTTGCTTCCCTGATCATTTTAATTATGTACATTCTGAACTCCCTTTCTGTCATTTCTTCTGCCATGCTGTCGTTGGATTCTATTGATGTAACATCTAGATTTGTTTGGGGCATTTTCTTCCCTTGTTTTCTCATATTGTTCAGGAATCAGTGGATCATTAAGATATTGCAGATTTCCTCTATTGACTTATAATGTCCCTGAAGATTGCTAGTATATCCCCTCTTATCCTTCAGTAGCCTGCAGTCTTGGAGGAAGTTGATAATGCGGTGTTCCACAAGGAAGCTGCCTCTCTAGGGGTGGTGACCCTCAGGTGGGGTATATTCCCTGCTAGTGGGCAGAGGTGCCTCCACTTGTTGACCAATGGTCATCCAAAGGGGAACTAGGCTGCAGGCTGAGGCAAGTCCTGTTTGTGCCTGTGTCTCTGGTTTTACCGTCCTTGTGGGAAAACCTCACCTGGCAGGGAAGACTAACCTGGTGGGGAGGTCTCACTGGTCAGTTCCCCTCCTAGAGGTTCCCCTCAATCTACAACTACCGCCTGGGCTGGGCAGCCTTCCTCTGCAACGTTCCCAGGGGCCTGGACCTACCTCCTGGGCCTGGGAACCTCACCCTTCACAGACAAATCTCCTTAGGCTGCCTCTCCTCAGAGAATCTGCCCACAGTCCTGGAAACTTCGCTCTGCCCCTGGGCGTGTCTCTGTGTGGCTCTTCCACCAAGAAGCCTCCTAGGTCCTGGGACCCTGCTCTGCACCTAATCGCCTGGCTATGCAGCCCCTCCTCTGAGCTGCCACCTGGAGCCCCGTACAATAGCTCCGAGTCCCAGAGACCCGCCACACACCTCTTCCTCTGGACAGCCGCCCGGTGTTCCGATGCAGTCACTAGGAGTCCAAACAACTCACTTCGCGTCTCCTCCTCCCGCCAACTGCCCATAGCCCTAGGCAGTCACTCCGAGTCCAAGTGTCCCGCCCCGTTCCTCCTCCTCCTTGGGGTAGCTCCCCAGGTGTTCAGGAGCGGTTGCTCCGAGACCAAGCGACCCACCGCGCTCCTCCTCCAGGCAGGCCACCGGTGTTCAGGAGCGGTCGCTTTGAGTCCAAACAACTCACCACTCGCCTCCTCCTCTGGCAACTACCTGTAGTTCTGATGTAGTCCCTCCGAGTCCAAGCGACCCACCGCGCTCCTCCTCTTCCTCCGGGAAGCCCCCCGGTTTTCAGAAGTGGTCACTCTGAGTCCAAACAGCTTGCCACGCAGCTCCTCCTCAGGCAGCTGCCCGGAGCCCCAGTGGTTGCTCCGAGTCCAAGCGCTATGCTGAGCAGCCACCTCTAAGATGTTCCCAGTTGTCCGTGTTTACCGTTCCAGCGGGGGTAGGGGCGTCTCGTCGGGCAACTCTACTTCACAAAGTTCCCTGAGTTCCGGGACTACCGCCCCATCCGGGACGCCTCCCTAACGGGAGAGACTCACCCGGCGGCTTTGAGTTGGTCCCAAGTCTCTCACTATCTCCTCTTTTGAATCTTGCGTCCTGGAGCAACATGAAATGCAGCCACCCTCTAGGCCGCCATCTTGAAACCTCCTGTTTCCATATCTTAGCTATTGTGAATAATACTGCCTTGAACATGGGAGCATAGCAGTTTTGGTGTTTTTGTCTTTCTAGGAATTTGTCCATTTCTTACCATTTGTGTAATCATAAATTTACATAGGGTAATGTTGTTTGATTCGTTCAGTTATTTTTTTCCTATCCCCCCAACCCTCCCACCCCTCTTTTCCCTCCTTCCTCCATTCTTGCCCCTCTCTCCCCCATTATGTGTCATCATTCGCTTATCAGCGAGATCATTCTTCCGTTGTTTTTTTTTGAGATTGGCTTATCTCACTTAGCATGATATTCTCCAATTTCATCTATTTGCCTGCAAATGCCATAATTTTATTATTCTTTATGGATGAGTAATATTCTATTGTATATATATACCACAGTTTCTTTATCCATTCATCAATTGAAGGGCATCTAGATTGGTTCCACAATCTGGCTATTGTGAATTGAGCAGCTATGAACATTGATGTGGCTGCATCTTTGTAGTATTTTGCTTTTCAGTCCTTTGGGTATAGGTCGAGGAGTGGGATAGCTGGGTCAAATGGTGGTTCCATTCCAAGCTTTCTAAGGAATCTCCAAACTGCTTTCCAGAGTGGCTGCACTAATTTGCAATCCCACCAGCAATGTATGAGTGTACCTTTTTCCCCACGTCCTCGCCAACACCTATTGTTGCTTGTATTCTTGATAATCGCCATTCTAATTGGGATGAGATGGAATCTTAGGGTAGTTTTCATTTGCATTGCTCTTATTACTAGAGAAGTTGAACATTTTTTCATATGTCTGTTGATTGCTTGTAGATCTTCTTCTGTGAAGTGTCTGTTCATTTCCTTAGCCCATTTGTTGATTGGATTATTTGTATTCTTGGTGTAGAGTTTTTTGAGTTCTTTATAGATTCTGGAGATTAGTGCTCTATCCGAAGTACGGGTGGCAAAGATATTCTCCCACTCTGTAGGCTCTCTCTTCACATTGCTGATAGTTTCCTTTGCTGAGAGAAAGCTTTTTGGTTTGAATCTATCCCAGTTATTGATTCTTGCTTTTATTTCTTGTGCTATGGGAGTCTGTTAAGGAAGTCTGATCCTGGGCCGACAGGTTGAAGATTTGAACCTACTTTTTCTTCTATGAGATGAAGGGTCTCTGGTCTGATTCCGAGGTCCTTGATCCATTGTGAGTTGATTTTTGTGCAGGGTGAGAGATAGGGGTTTAGTTTCATTCTTTTGCATATGGATTTCCAGTTTTGCCAGCACCATTTGTTGAAGAGGCTGTCTTTTCTCCATTACATATTTTTGGCACCTTTGTCTAGTATGAGAAAATTGTATTTATTCGGGTTTGTGTCCATGTCCTCTATTCTGTATCATTGATCTACCTGTCTATTTTGGTATCAATACATGCCGTTTTTGTTACTATCACTCTGTAGTAGAGTTTAAGGTCTGGTATTGTGATACCTCCTGTTTCACTTTTTCTACTCAGGATTGTTTTGGCTATTTGAAGTCTCTTATTCTTCCAGATGAATTTCATGATTGCTTGTTCTATTTCTGTAAGGTATGTCATTGGGATTTTAATTGGAATTGCATTGAATCTGTATAGCACTTTTGGTTTTATGGCCATTTTGACAATATTAATTCTGTCTATCCAAGAACATGGGAGATCTTTCCATCTTCTAAGGTTTTCTTTAATTTCTTTCTTTAGTGTTCTGTAGTTCTCATTGTAGAGGTCTTTCACCTCTTTTGTGAGATTGATTCCCAAGTATTTTATTTTTTTCGAGGTTATTGTGAATGGGGTAGTTTTCCTAACTTCTCTTTCTGAAGATTCATCATTTATGTATAGAAATGCATTGGATTTATGAGCCTTGATCTTATATCCTGCTACTTTACTGAATTCACTTATGGGTTCTAAAAGTTTTCTCATGGAATTTTCTGGTTCCTCTAAATATATAATCATGTTTTCAGCAAATAGGCATAGTTTGAGTTCTTCTTTTCCTGTTTGTATCCCTTTAATTTCTTTGATCTGTCTAATTGTTCTGACTAGAGTTTCAAGGATGATGTTGAATAGAAGTGGTGAAAGAGGGCATCCCTGCCTTGTTCCAGTTTTTAGGGGGAATGCTTTCAGCTTTTCACCATTTAGAATGATATTGGCCTTGGGCTTAGCATAGATGGCCTTTACAATGTTAAGGAATGTTCCCACTATCCCTATTTTTTCCAGTGTTTTGAGCATGAAGGGATGCTGTATTTTATCCAATGCTTTTTCTGCATCTATCGAAATAATCATGATTCTTGACTTTAAGTCTGTTGATATGATGAATTACGTTTATTGATTTCCGAATGTTGAACCAACCTTGCATCCCTGGGATAAAACCCACTTGATCGTGGTGCACTATCTTTTTAATATATTTTTGTATGTGATTTGCTAAAATTTTGTTGAGAATTTTTGCATCGATGTTCATTAAGGATATTGGTTTGAAATTTTCTTTCCTTGATGTGTCTCTGTCTGGTTTAGGTATCAGGGTGATATTGGCTTCATAGAATGAGTTTGGGAGGGTTTCCTCCTCTTCTATTTCATGGAATACTTTGAGGAGAATTGGAATGAGCTCTTCTTTAAAGGTTTTGTAGAACTCGGCTGAGAATCCATCTGGTCCCGGGCTTTTCTTTGTTGGTAGGCTTTTGATGACTTCTTCTATTTCATTACTTGAAACTGATCTATTTAAGTTGTGTATGTCCTCCTGGTTCAGTTTAGGTAATTCATATGTCTCTAGAAACCTGTTGATGTCTTCGAGATTTTCTGATTTGTTGGAGTATAGATTTTCAAAGTAGCTTCAAATTATGTTTTGTATTTCACTCGTGTCATTGTGATATTTCCTTGTTCATTCCAAATTTTAGTAATTTGAGTTTTCTCTCTCCTTCTCTTTGTTAGTGTGGCTAAGGCTTTATCAATTTTGTTTATTTTTTCAAAGAACCAACTATTTATTTTGTCAATTTTTTCTATTGTTTCTTTTGTTTTCAATTTCATTGATTTCAGCTCTGATTTGATCTATTTCCTATCTTCTACCACTTTTGGTGTTGCTCTGTTCTTTTTCTAGGACTTTAAGCTGTTGTGTTAAGTCATTTATTTGTTGATTTTTTCTTCTTTAATTGAATACGCTCCATTAAATAAATCTTCCTTTAAGTATTGCTTTCATGGTGTCCCAGAGATTTTGATATGATGTGTCTTTGTTCTTGTTTACTTCTAAGAATTTTTTTATTTCCCTCCTGATGTCTTCTGTTATCCATTCATCATATAATAGCATATTATTTAATCTCCAGGTGTTGGAGTAGTTTCTGTTTTTTATTCTGTCATTTATTTCTAATTTCAATCCATTATGATCTCATAGAGTACAAGTTAGTATCTCTATCTTCTTGTATTTGCTAATAGTAGCTTTATGGCATAAAATATGATCTATTTTGGAGAAGGATCCATGTGCTGCTGAGAAGAAGGTATATTTGCTCTTTGTTGGATGATGTATTCTATATATGTCTGTTAAGTCTAAATTATTGATTGTGTTATTGAGATCTATGGTTTCTTTATTCAGTTTTTGTTTGGAAGATCTGTCCAGTGGTGATAGAGGTGTTTTAAAATCGCCTAGTATTATTGTGTTGTGGTCTATTTGATTTCTGGAATTTAGAAGGATTTGTTTGACGTACATGGATGAGCCAATGTTTGGGGCATAGATATTTATGATTGTTATGTCTTGCTGATTTATGCTTCCCTTAAGCAGTATGAAATGTCCTTCTTTATCCCTTCTGACTAACTTTAGCTTGAAGTCCACATTATCTGAAATGAGGATGGATATTCCAACTTTTTTGCTATGTCCATGTGTATGGTATGTTTTTTCCCATCCTTTCACCTTTAGTCTGTGGGTATCTCTTTCTATGAGATGAGTCTCTTGCAGGTAGCATATTGTTGGATTTTTCTTTTTAATCCAATCTGCCAGTCTATGTCTTTTGATTGATGAGTTCAGGCCATTAACATTCTGGGTTATTATTGAGATATGATTTGTATTTCCAGTCATTTGGCTCATTTTTGTTTTTTGACATGATTTGGTTTCTTCTTTATTTGGCTATTCCTTTAGGGTAGTTCCTCCCTTTGCTGATTTGTATCATTGTTTTTCATCTCTTCCTCATGGAATATTTTGCTGAGAATGTTCTGTAATGCCGGCTTTCTTTTTGTAAATTCTTTAGTTTTTGTTTATCATGGAAGGATTTTATTTCATCATCAAATCTGAAGGTAAGTTTTGCTGGGTATAAGATTCTTGGTTGGCATCCATTTTCTTTCAGGGCTTGATATATGTTGTTCCAGGTCCTTCTAGCTTTTAGGGTCTGGATTGAAAAATCTGCTGATATCCGTATTGTTTTCCCCCTGAATGTAATTTGATTCTTTTCTCTTGCAGCCTTTAAAATTCTGTATTTTGTATGTTAGGTATTTTCATAATAATGTACCTTGTGATGTGTCTGTTATAATTCTGTGTATTTGGAGTTCTATAAGCCTCTTGTACTTGATTTTCCATTTCATTCTTCATATTTGGGAAATTTTCTGATATTATTTCATTGAATAGATTGTTCATTCCTTTGGTTTGTTTCTCTGTGCCTTCCTAAATCGCAATAATCTCAAATTTGGCCTTTTCATGATATCCCATAATTCTTGTAGATTCTGTTCATGATTTCTTACCATCTTCTCTGTTTGGTCAACTTTGTTTTCAAGATTAAATATTTTGTTTTCAATGTCTGAGGTTCTGTCTTCCAGGTGTTCTATCCTATTGGTTATACTTTCTATGGAGTTTTTAATTTGGTTTATTGTTTCCTTCATTTCAAGGATTTTTGTTTTTTTTTTTTTTCAGCATCTCTAACTCTTTATTGAAATGATCTTTTGCTTCGTGTATTTGCTCTTTTAACTGTTGATTGGTGTGATCATTTAATGCCTGCATTTGATCTTTCATCTCCTCGTTTGCTTCTCTGATTGTTTTAATTATGTACATTCTGAATTCTCTGACTTTTCTTCTGCCATGCTGTCATTGGGTTTTATTGATATAGTATCTACGTTTGTTTGGGACATTTTCTTCCCTTGTTTTCTCATATTGGTCAGATATCAGTGGGACTCTGAGATATTGCAGATTTCCTCTTGACTTATAGTGTCCCTGTAGATTTCCAGTATATCACCTCCTAACCTTCGATAGCCTGTAGTCTTGGAGGAACTTGATAATGCAGTGCTTCTGAAGAAAGCTGCCCCTGGTCCACTGCTGGGTGCAGGATTGGGGGATAGGTGTGCTCAGAAAGCCTCTCACTAGGCGGGTCTGCTCTGAAAAGCGTGCTGTGGACCGGGCTTGCCACCGGATGGGGCCGGGCTGCTGGGGAAAGTCTCAGGCCCCGCTGCCCTAGTCCGAGAAGCTGCCTGCAGGCGGACCGGGGCGCCACTGGGGACTGGGTGTGTGCAGAAAGCCTCTCACTGGGCGGGTCTGCTCCGAGAAGCTGGCTGTGGAACAGGCCTGCTGCCAGATGCATCTGGGCTGCTCAGGAAAGCCTCTCGCTGCCCTGCCCTGGACTGAGAAGCTGCCTGCGGACTGGACGAGGGCCTGCTGCTTGCGGCTGGGTGTACACAGAAAGCCTCTCACTGGGCGGTTCTGCTCTTGAGAAGCTGGCTGTGGATCGGGCCTGCTGCCAGATGGAATCGAGCTGCTCAGGAAAGCCTCTCGCCGCCCTGCCCTGCTCGGAGAAGCTGCCCACTGCCCTGGCCTGCTGCCCGGGCCAAGCTTCACCCAGTGGGAGTGACTCACCCAGCATCTCTGAGTTGGTCCAAGTCTCTCAATGCCTCCCCTTCTTGAATCCTGAGTTCTGGAGCGACAGGAGATGCAGTCACCCTCTAGTTCGCCATCTTGAAAACCCTGATTCTCTGTTGTTAGTTTTCTGAGTAGTGGGGCTAAAGGTGCATGCCACCATACCTAGCCTACATAATTTAATTTATTGTCGTGTCCTTGTACATAGTATTCTCTTATTTTCCTTTTATTTTTGAAAGACAAGTAGTAATAACCCCTATTTCATTCCTGATTTTAGTCATTTGAGTTTTGTTGATTTTTATGTGCTCAATATAATTTAGAAAATTGTAATTTTTTGATCTTTCAAAAAAATCAACTTGAAATTATTTTTTTCTCTCATTTTTCTATTCTCTGGTGCCTTAATGTCTATCTAGTCTTTGTTATTATTATTTATTATTTCATCTTTCTGCATGGTGCTAGCATAGTTTGCTCTCCTTTTATAGTTTTTTAAGGTGAAAATTTAAGTCATTGATTGGGAACTTTGATCTTTTAAAATATTTACAACTCTAAACTTTTCTCTAAGTATTGCTTTTCTGCATTTCATAAGTTTTGGTATGTTGTGCTTGCATTAAATTCATATTAAAGTAATTTCTAATTTCTTCTGTGATTTTTTTCTTTGACCCTTTGGTATTTAGGAATGTATTATTTAATTTTCACATATTTGTGAATTTCCTAATTTTTTCTTTCATCAATTTCTAACTTAATTAGACTGGAATGAGCTAACATGCCTTGTATGATTTTAAAACACTATGATATATCTTGTTTAAATAAATAGTCCCCAAATACCAACATTTTAGCAAGCATTCAATATTTAAAATTATTGAGATATTTAACATTCTTATTTTTATATTATTTTTTACAATCTTTTGTGTGCAATTTATGTTCACAGCACATCTGAGTCCAGACAAGCCATATTTCCCATGTTGAAAGTCACAGGTCAGTGACTACTTTATGGAAAACAATTTTTTTTTTATATTTATTGATGCTTGTTTTATGGCCTAGCATGTGGTTTATTTTAGAGAATGTTCATGTGCATTTCAAATTCTATGTTTTGTTAGGACTCCACATCTTGTACTTAAGGAGATTTCCTAAAAACAACTATTTAATTATTATTATTATTTTTTAAAGAGATTGGTTCTTGCTATGTTGCCCAGGTTGTAGTTAAACTCCTGGACTCAAGTGATCCTCCTGCCTCAGCCTCCCATGTAGCTGGGACTACAGGGCATATGTCACTGCACCCAGCTTTAATTTTTAAAGTATGTAATTCATAATATTATATTATTATAACATAGACTCTTCCTCCACCCACACTTCTTCATTTTTTTTCAGATAAGAAGAGATGTCTCTGGTGGAACTTTTGCTCTGGTGGGACTATTTTTCTAGAACTTGTAAGTGATGTACACTGAGAAGATTTTATTTACTATTAGCAGTTATCTCTGATGGCCTAGCTGATTTTTTTGTGATGCTCTGTCCTCTCATATTCTCCAGATATTAAACATCTTTCATTTCTTAGTCCTGTGAAACATCATTTTCCATTTCAAAAGATATTCCACATAAGAAATCTGTAGTGTAGCTATACCAATAGGCAGTTATTTCAAATAGAAATCAAGAAAGCTATTCCTTTTACAATAGCTACAAAAAAATACCTAGGAGTAAATTTAACCAAAGAGGTAAAAGATGTCTACAATGAAACAATAAAACATTACTGAAAGAAATTGAAGATAAAACATACAGGAAATGGAAAGACATTCCCTGTGTATGGATTGGAAAAATTAATATCTTTAAAATGCCTATACTACACAAAGCAATCTATAGATTCAATGCAATCCCTATCAAAATACCAATGTAATTCTTCAGAGATTTAGAAAAAACAATCCTCAAATTTTTATGCAAACACACACACACACACACACACACAGACACACACACACACATATACACAAACCCAAATAACCAAAGCAAACTTAAGCTAAAACAACTAAACAGGGGACATTACCTGACTTCAAAGATGATACAAGGCTGTGGTAATCAAAACAGCATGGTATTAGCATAAAAATGGACACATCAGTCAGTGGAACTGAATAGAAAGCCAAGAAGTAAACCAATACGGCCAAGTGATTTTTAAAAGAGGTGCTAAGAACAGACAGTGGGGAAAGGACAATCTTCAATAATTGGTGCTGGGAAAATAGATATCCACATGCCAAAAAAAAAAAAAAAAAAAAAAAAGAAAAGAAAAAAAAAGAAAAAAAAAAGAAATCAAACCCCTATTTCTTACCAGTTACAAAAGTCAGCACAAAATTGATTAAAGATTTAAATGTAAGATGTGAAGCTGTGCAACTACTAGAAGAAAATGGGGGAATGCTTCAGGTCATTTGAATGGACAAGGCTGTTTTGACAAGACCCCATAAGCACGGGAAGCAAAAGTAAAAATTGACAAACATGATTTCATCAAGCTAAAACATTTTTGCATAGCACAGAAAAAATCAAGATACAATAGAGAATGGGAGAAAATTTTTAAAAAATTATATAGATGACAAATGGTAAATATCTAGAGTGTAAGAACTCAAACAACTTGATAGTCAAAAACCAAATAACCAGATCAATAAATAAGCAATAGATCTAAGTAGACATTTTTCCAAAGAAGGTATACAAATGGCCAATAGGTACATGCAAAAATGTTCAACATCATTCACCATCAGGGAAATCCAAATCAAAACCACAGTATAGGGTATCATCTCACTCAAGTAAGAATGGCAATTATCAAAAAGACAAAAGGTAACAAGTACTGGTATGTGGAGAAAAGGAATTCCTTTGCACACTGTTGGTGAGAATGTAAGTTAGTGTAGCCAGTATGGAAAACTGCATGGATGTTCCTCCAAAATTAAAAGTAGAACTACCGTGTGATTCAGCAATTCTACTGCCAGGTATATATATCCAAAGAAAATGAAATCAATAAGTTGAAGAGACATTTGCACTCTCATGTTTATTGCAGCATTATTCACAATAACAAAGAAATGGGAAAAAAAATCCCTAAGTATCCATGATGAATGGATAAATGTGGTTAAAAAAAAAAAGAAAAATGAGGTACATATGCAGTGGAATACAGTTCATCCATAAAAAGACGGAAATACTGTCATTTGCAACAACATGGATGGAACTGGAGATCATTATGTTAAGTGAAATATTGCCAGACAGAAAGACAAGCACCCACGATCTCTTTCATATGTAAAACTTATGAAAGTTGCTTTTATAGAAGTTAGAGGTAGAATAGTGGTTACCAGAGGCTTGGAAAATGGGGGACAGAAATTAGGAGGGATGGGGAGAATTTGATCAATGGATACTAAGTTAGGGAACATGAAACTCTGGGATGCTGTTGCACAGTAGGGTGACTATAGATAACAATAATTTACTTTATATTTCGAAAAGTTAGAAGAAAAGATTTTGAGTGTTTTTACCATAAAGAAGTGATAAACATTTGAGGAGATAGATATATTTAACCTTATTTCACCCTGCTTAAATATTACACAATGACACATCTCATGATACCCCATAAATATGTACAATTGTAATGTATCAGTTAAAAATTGAAAAATACTATCTATGGATATTATATATATATATATATATATATATATATATATATATATATATATAAAGAAAAAAGGAAAGGGAAGGGACAACAGCTGTCCATCTCCTTTGGGAATAGGTTACAATGCTCCCACCATGGGACTGATTTAATTAATGCTCCTATATGTAGAAAAATATTCCAGAGCTTTATACACAATTATGCGTGGAGGGAGAAGAAGGACTTAGAAAACAAAGGTGTTATTTTAACTAATTATCTCTGTGCTTGGGAAGCTAGTTCTAACATATAACTTGGTTAAAAAGCTAATTTAAATTTTAAAAATATTTATTGAGCCAGATATGGTGGCACACACCTGTAATCCCAGCACCTGGAGAGGCTAAGGCAGGAGGATCACATCAAAGTTAGCCTGCACAATTTAGCAAGGCCCTAAACAACTTAGCAAGACCCTGCCTTGAAATAAAAAAAAGAGTTGGGGATGTGGCTCAGTGGTTAAGTGCCCCAGGGTTCAATCCCTGGTATCAAAAAAATAAAAAAATAAAAATAAATGAGCACTTGCTCTGTTTCACACAATATGATACAATAATAAAAAAACAGTATATAGTTTTGAGCCCATTATTATGGTTTGAATATGAGGTACCCCCAAAAAGCTTGTGTGTTAGGTAATGCAAAAATGTTCAGGGGTGAAATGATTAGATTATGAGAGTTATAATCTCATCGGTGGATTAAATCCATTTTATAGATTAATTTAAATGGACTACTGGGTGATAACTATAGGCAGGTAGGGCATGGCTGGAGGACATAAGTCAACTGGGATTGCGCCATTGTGGATTATATCTTGTCTCTGGTTCCTCGTGCTCTCTCTCTGTGTACTGGCTAGCATAAGTTGAGTATCTTTTCTCCATCACATTCTTCTACCAAGATGTTATGTCTTATCTCAGGCCTAGAAACAAGGAGTCAGTTGACCATGAACTGAATCTCTGCTGCCCTGAGTCCAAAATAAACTTTTCTTCCTCTATGTTGTTCTTGTCAGGTATTGGTCACAGCTGCTAAAATGACTAACGCACTCAAGAATTTCATATTTTAGAAGAGAACTTTGATTAAAAAAAACAAGTAATTATGATGTGTGTTAAAAGCTATGATGGGAGAAATACAAACAGCCATTGGCATATACATATGTGTATATATACACACATATATACATATTTGCATGTATGTATACACATGCACATTCTCAACCCAAATTTAAAAAGTGGGAAGAAGTGACATAAAAGTAATATGGATAGGGAGTTGTTGTTTTAGGTCCTCTGGAGTGCTAAAGGCTGGCTGCAGCTTCTTCATTCACTAACTATTGTCTCGGCAAATTTTTTAACTGTTCTAATCTTTAGTTTTCTCATATTTAAAATGTGGACAATAATAGTATTCACCTTATTGATTTGTTGTGAAAATAAATGAGTTACTACATATAAATAACTTAGCACAGTGCTTTAGTAAATAATAAAAAATGGTAGCTCATTATTATTATGCTGAGAGCTGAAATGTTATTAATAGTTAAGTGGATGAGGGTGGTCAGTGTCAGGAGAATATTCCAGGCAGAAAAAGCACATATCGAATGCTTGTGGGCAGACAAGATCATGGGGTGTTTGAGTAACTAACAGAAATTCAATATGCTTTAATATTGAGTAAGGGACTGGATGATAATAGATGACGCAGAAGAGGTAGACAGGGGTCATATCACAGAAGCATTTGGCCTTTATCCCAACAGTATGCGAAGTCATCAAAGGATTTCTTGCAGGGATCTGACGTGATTAGACTTGCATTTTAGACTTTCCTTGTTGTAATTGGGAAAATGGATTGAAGGAGGGAAAAAATTGGAAGTAGGGGGGGCTAGGAAGACCTTATTATAGAAACTTCCATTTTGAAAATGGCCAAGTAAAAAAATGGCACTATTCTCCTATTTTAGAAATCAGTCCAAGGTTGGAAGAGCAGAAACAGAAATACAAGCTCCATCTTTGAGAAATGCTGGATTAAATCTATAACCTTGAGCCACAATGTACGAGAAAGCTTTACTGAGAGCAGTTATGGCTAAAGAAGAATAGGGGCAACTGTGGAGAAATGCTGTATTTAATATGTATATATATAAAACATATATAATATTTGTTTCAGGAAAAACTGGCAGAGAATAGTTTCCCTGAGGGAAAACCCCCACCAATTCCTTATTTTGGAATAATGGTACTGTGGCAGTGGGAACATCTCTAGACCTACTTAATACCAGTGAGAAGCAGGAGTGATGGGAACAAACAAAGAACCACACTAATAAACCATGTCTAAGTTATGTTTTATCTTATTGGTGGGACAGGGTGGAGGACAGAGATTCTACATTGAGTGCAGCCCTATAGCAATTGATCCTTGTCGATTGGAGAGAAGTAAAAGGAGAGAAGGCTTATATACATAACCCTGTGTCATAAGAAACATCAACATGAATCAGGAGAATTTCTGCTAATTTAGAACAGGATCTTGATTCTGTCCTCTTAAATCTCCTATCAATAGTGATCATATGAATAATTCATTGCTTTCAAATATGAGCAGTAATAAAAAAGAACTCGCCTAGGATGTATATAAATGAAACAAAAAAAAGCGGGCGGGGGGAGAAAAAGAACAATAAACAAGTAGGGGAAGAAACTTTCATCACAAAAAATGCTATTACAAATCACTTAAAATTTTTGACAAACCATGTTGCCACGCATTAAAAGGTAAAACAAAAGCTTAATTAGGCACTGCCCCCCATGAAAATGAACTCAAAACAAAGAACTCCTAGGACTCAGAGAAGATACTCTGAGACGGAAGAGGGAATTGAAAAATGAGTTCAGGGAAGAAATGGAAGGGAAATAGGAAACTATTATAGAAATAAAGGTGTCAATAAAGCAGCCCAAATAGAAGTAGATATAACTGAAAACACACTGGATCAAGTGAGTTGAAATAAGGAAAAGAAAAGAAAAAGAAAAATGAAAGAAATGGAATCCCCAAAGAATTTAGAAGGATTAGGGACAAAAATAATTGATAAGAAGAAAAAGAAGATGATACAATTTACACCAGTGAATACAGAGTGAATGAAATGGATGCAATATTTCAATATATATTTCAAGTATTTTTTTCTAGATTGAGTGGAATGAATGCAATATTTCATTATATAATTCAATTTTTTTCCAGAAATAAAAATAGCCCTGGATTTATATATGGAAAAGGTATTCTCTATCCCAGGAAAACTTGGTATAGATGGTCAATGCTGACATCATATTCTAACAAAATTACTCTACCTCAAAGATTAAGACTCCTTCATACAACTAGGCAGAAAGATGAAATTGCATGTAAGGAAAAAAAATCAGATTGGTTTAACCAATACTAGAAAATCATAGACTAATATTTAAAATTCTCAAGAAAGTATAGACTCAGGAAATGTAATCCCAGCGAAATTCTCTTTCTAGTATAAGGAAAACAGATATATTTGAATATTATAAAACCCAGAGACTTTAATTTCCATGAGTCTTTATAGCAAAAAATGTTGACAAATAGATAAATGGAGAGACATTATGGCAAAAGAAGTGATAATGAGGTACTAGTATGATTGAACGTGAAATTGGGAGTGGGAAGGATGTTGGGGTTGAGGAGGAGGAAGGATCCAGGTTAGAAAGAAGGATGGTTGGACGTGACGAATGCATGTGTGAAAATATAACAATGAATCCCATCAATTTCTACAAAATTACCATGTGTTAATAATCATAATAATCATTAGAAAGATGGAACTTACTTGGAAGTAATGGTTAGGATGGAATCTATAAACTCTGAAAATGGATATGATGGAAAGAGGAAGAAAAAATGGGACGTGGTGTAAGTACCCTTTATGATTGGAAACTAAAATTTATTTAAACCCGGCAATAAATAAAGATAACAGAATATAAATATATTTAAAATTTAGAGGTAAGTGTTAAGAAAAATCTTTTAATTGACTAAAATTTGTTTGGAATGAAGAGGAAGGTGGAAATAAAATGGAAATTACTAATTTATTAGTATGCATCAATATGTGGAGTCAATGGATACCATCCAATGCAATGGGGAATTACTCGCATTGGACCACAGATATACTTATAAATGTGAGAAATATGTTAAATGTAAAGAGGTTTATTGTAGCATCATTTCTAAAAGAAAAAATTGGGAATAATATGTGTCCATCAATTGGAACTGCTGAAGTAGATTTTAGTGTAACATGTGGGAATGATTGTGTGCCAGAATAAGGTACAGAAGAGTGTGGATAGGGCAGGGGAATAAAACCAACATTTGTTCATATATTCTTGTATATGTGTAAACTATCTCCTGAAGGACACACAGAACATGGTTAGCTTGATTTCCTCTTGTGAAGGAAACTGTGGCACTGGATGTCAGGGATGGAAAGGAAATTTTTTCCTTTTTCACGTGGTACTGAGAATTGAACTCAGAGCCTGGCCCATGCTGGGTAAGTCTCTAGATCCCAGCCCTTTTTATTTTATTCTGAGACACGGTCTTGCTGAATTGCTGAGGCTGACTTTGCATTTGTGATATTCTGATCTCAGCCTCTCCAGTAGTTGATATTACAGGTGTATGTCTCCACACCTGGTAGAAATATTTTATTGTATGCTTTGTGGTAACTTAAAAATTTTGTACCATGTATATAAGCATTACTTTAAGTTATTTTTCTTTAAAAAGACTATTTAAGCTGTTGTGTAAGAAATGATGAAGTCAGTATGTAGGAGAGACATCTATACTCCCATATTTATTGCAGCAGTACTGACGATACCAAAGACATGGAATCAAATCTAATGTTTATCAATGGATGGATGGAGAAAGAAAATGTGATATAGTCCTAAAAAGATGAAATCATGTCATTTGTGACAACATGGATGAACCTGATGGATATTATTTTAAGTGAAATAAGTCAAACACCCATATGTGGAATCTAAAAATGTGGTCTCATAGAAGTTCAGAGTAGACTGTAGTCATTATCAGCAGCTGGATGGGGTTAGGTAAGATGAGAAGTTGGTCAATAGGTAGAAAATTCCAGTTGAGGAGGAATAAGTTCTGGTGTTCTTTTGTACAGTAGGGTGACTGTAGTAAACAATAAAGTATATTTAAAAACAGCTAGAAGAGAGGATTTTGAATGTTTCACCACAAAGAAATGATCCATGTTTTTGATAATGGATGTACTAATTATCTTGATTTGATCAATATACAACATATACATGTATAGAATCACCACATTGTACCCCATTGATTTGAACGATTATTATCAATTTTAAACAAAATAAAAATAAATAAAATGGACTATAGAAACTTATTGATCAGCAATTATGCCATAAGACACAGAGGTATTATTGACTTTGGGATTTTTTTAAAATTATTGACTTTGGGATTTTTGTTACAAATTTAAATGAGTCAGAGTGTGAAGTTACAGAGTTTTGATCTTTCTCCTCTTCCTTTTTTAAAATGATAGTGAACTATTACATTTCTAAGTAGTGGATACTAGAATAAACGTCATTTAATCACATGTGCCAAATAGGCGATACGTGGCAATCAGTGCCAAATTGTCTCCATCTCTGTACTTTCTCCTTCATTGGCTTCAACTTCTTTCTAGCTGCTGAGACTCAACACCTCAGAGACCCTGTGTTCTCTCTTATTTACATTCTTATTCAACATCCCGCATGCATCCACTGACCAGTGACTTTGGCTCTCCTTCTGAAGCACTGTGTACCTATGTCTTTTTCTCTGTTGCCTTGATTACACCTACAGTCCAGATCCTCATGTCTGGACCACATGGGTGATCTCCACACAGATATTCTTGACTTCGGCATTCTTCTTTTCAATTTATCTTCTGAATTACAACCAAATGTTTCTTTCTAAAAACATTGAGATCTCTTGTAAAATGTTTGACAACTTTCTAATGCAGATGATCAAAGTCCAGGTTTCATGGTGGCATTCAAGGCCCTCCTTGATTTCTAACTGACCTTTGTTTTTGATTTCTTTTCTGAATGCATCTGCCCCAGCAGCTATTCCTGACTAGTCATCTTTTCTAAAATTTGATCTGTACTTTTCCACTCCTGTATGTTATTTCACCCTTTCCTTTCTCTCTGAAGTAACTTTTCTCTTGTTTATTGTTGTTGAAGTTTTACCCACCCTTCAAGAACCCACCCATTTACCACCTACTTTAGGAAGCTTTCCTAGTGTACATCTTCCCCTTCCTACCATATCTGAATTTGTACCACCAGTAGAGTAGGAATATTCTGACAGATTGGTTCCCTTTTTATTTAGTGGCATTTGTGTCCATGAATCTTCCTCTTTACATAGAGGGAGTATGACTTTTCATTTTAGTATACGCCATCAATCTTCCCTTATCAATTTTTTTGTACATACTTGACACTCAGAAAAAAATTTGGATTGAACTGAGGACTTATTTTTAAACAAATTTGCAGAATTTCAGTGACCTAAAATTGTATCGAAATCGGAGGTTAGAAAACAGAGCAATTAACTACTAACATTTAAAAACAATGGAATGAAGGATCCTTGAGGCTTACACGTCTCAATGATGTTCTTCACCTGGAACTCTCCCCCTCCCCACAGTTTTCACATCATATTTATTTTGTAATTTGGTATAGTTGGTATACATTTTAAAGTCAAACATTGTCCTTGATTTCCCAAAAGGACTAGATTATGAATGCAAACAAATTTGTTACCTGAGATATTAATACAAATTTGGAAAATATTTTTGAAAATTTATAAGCAAGTACTTGGAAAAATACTTGAGTAGAAAGTTGTTTTGATTTTTTTAAGAAGTTATTTTAAAAAAAAAAAGTTATTTCAGTCTGAGGCTATCAAGTTTGTGTACTTTATATTTTTCTTCCACTAGAGAGCAGCAAAGATTCATCAATTGATTCAGGCAATAGGTTTCGGAATTTTTAAAAATTACTTTGGAATTTTCCAAAGCAAGATTGTACAATATGCTTTAACCATTAATTAAAAAAATATTGATGAATTTCTGGGGAAGTATAAATTAGGCTTTAGAATAGCTTTTACTTTTTTCGTTAAATAATATTTATTTTATTAGTTCTAATTAGTTATACATGACAGCAGAATGCATTTTGACTCATTGCACACAAACGGAGCACAAGTTTTCATTTCTCTGGTTGTACACAATGCAGAGTCACAACATTCATTCAATCATACATGTACATAGGGTAATGATGTCCGTTTCATTCCACCAACTTTCCCACCCCCAGACACACCCCTTCCTGTCACTCCCCTCTGCCCAATCTAAAGTTCCTTCATTCTTCCCTTGTGACCGCCCCCCCCCCCCATTATGGATCAGCATCCACATATCAGAGAAAACATTTGACCTTTGGTTTTGGGGGATTGACTTATTTTGTTTAGCATGATATTCTCCAGCTCCATCCATTTACCTGCAAATGCCATAATTTCATTCTTCTTTAAGGCTGAGTAATAATCTATTGTGTATACATACCATAGTTTCTTTATCCATTCATCTATTGAAGGACATTTAGGTTGGTTCCGCAATATAACTATTGTGAATTGAGCTGCTGTAAACATTGATGTGGCTGCGTCACTGTAGTATGCTGACTTTAAGTCCTTTGGGTATAGACTGAGGACTGGATAACTGGGTCAAATGGCGGTCCATTCCTAGTTTTCTAAGGGTTCTCCATACTGCTTTCCAGAGTGGTTGCACCAATTTACAGTCCCACCAGCAATGTATGAGTGAACCTTTTCCCCCACATTCTCTCCAACACTTATTATTGCTTGTATTCTTTATTTTTTAAAGTCAGATCTTTAAAATTTGTTCTAATTGGTTATACATGACAGTAGAATGCATTTGACACATTGTACTCAAATGAGAAGTTATTTCTCATTCCTCTGGCTGTACATAGTGCTGAGTTCCACTAGTAGTGTAATCATATATGTATACACGGTAATAATGTGTTTCATTCTACCATCTTTCTCATCCCTACCACCCTACCTCTCCCCCTCACTCCCCTCTGCACAATCTAAAGTTCTTCCATTCTTCTATAGCCCCCCCATTATGAATCAGCATCCACATATCAGAGAAAACATTTGACCTTTGTTTTGGGGGGATTGGATTGGCTTATTTCACTTAGCATGGTATTCTCCAATTCCATTTATTTACCTGCAAATGCCATAATTTTCTCCTTTAAGGTTGAATAATATTCCATTGTGCATGTGTACCACATTTTCCTTATCCACTCATTATTGAAGGGCATCTAGGTTGGTTCCATAGTTTAGCTACTGTGAATTGAGCTGCTATAAACATTGACGTGACTGTATCATTGTAGTATGCTGATTTTAAGTCCTTTGGGTATAAACCAAGGAATGGCATAGCTGGGTCAAATGGTGGTTCCATTCCAAGTTTTCTGAGGAATTTCCATTTTGCTTTCCATAGTGGTTGCACCAATCTGTAGTTCCATCAGCAATGTATGAGTGTACCCTTTTCCCTGTATCCTTGCCAACACTTAGGATTGCTGTATTCTTGATAATTGCCATTCTGACTGGAATGAAATGAAATCTTAGTTTTGATTTGTATTTCTCTAATTGTTAGAGATGTTGAACATTTTTTCATGTTTGTTGATTGATAGTATTTCTTCTGTGAATTGTCTGTTCAGTTCCTAAACCTATTTATTGATCGGGTTGTTTGTTTTTTTGTTGTTAAGTTTTTTGAGTTCTTTATATATCCTGGTGATTAATGCTCTATCTGAAGTGTGTGTGGTAAAGATTTTACACCATTCTGTAGGCTTTCTGCTCATGTTATTGATTGTTTCCTTTCCTGAAAAACTTTTTAGTTTGAATCCATCCCATTTATTGATTCTTAATTTTATTTCTTGCACTTTAGGAGTCTTGTTAAGAAAGTCAGGTCCTAAGCCAACATGATGAAGATTTGGGCCTACTTTTTCTTCTATTAAGCCCAGGTCTCTGTTCTAGTGCCTGTCTTTGATCTACTTTAGTTATGTTTTGTGTAGGGCGAGAGATACAGGTTTAATTTCTTTTTTGTTACATATGGATTTCATTTTCCCAGCATCATTTGTTGAAGAGGCTATCTTTTCTCCAATGTATGTTTTTGGTGTTTTTGTCTACTATGAGATAACTGTATTTATGTGAGTTTGTTGCTGTGGCTGTATCTTCTATACTGTACCATTGGTCTACATGTCTGTTTTGGTGCCAGTACCATGGTGTTTTGTTACTATAGCTCTGTGGTATAGTTTAAGGTCTGGTATTGTGATACCTCCTGCTTTAAAATTTACTCTTCTTGTTAAGAATTGCTTTAGCTGTTCTTGGTGTCTTATTTTTCCAAATGAATTTCATGATTGCTTTTGCTATTTCTATGAGGAATGTCATTGGGATTTTAATAGGAACTGCATTAAATCTGTATAATAGTTTTGGTAGTATCATTTTGACAATATTCATCCTGCCTGTTCAAGAACACAGGAGATCTTTCCATCTTCTAAGGTCTTCTTCAATTTCTTTCTTTAGTGTTCTGTAGTTTTCACTGTAGAGGTCTTTCACCTCTTCTGTTAGATTGATTCTCAAGTATTTTATTTTTTTGAGGCTATTGTGAATGGGGTAGTTTTCCTGATTTCTCTTTCAGTAGATTTGTCACTGATGTATAGAAATGCAATTGATTTATGGGTGATGATTTTATATCCTGCTACTTTGCTGAATTCATTTATTAGTTCTAGAAGTTTTCTGGTGGAATTTTTTGGATCTGTAAATATAGAATCATGTTGTTGGCAAATAGGGATAGTTTGAGTTCTTCTTTTCCTATTCATATCCATTTTATTTATTTGGTCTGTCTAATTGCTCTGGCTAGAGTTTTAAGGACTATGTTGAATAGAAGTGGTGAAAGAGGGCATCCTTGTCTTGTTGCAGTTTTTAGAGGGAATTCTTTCAATTTCTCTCCATTTAGAATAATGTTGGCCTTGGGCTTAGCATAGATAGCTTTTACAATGTTGAGGCATATTTCTACTATCCCTAGTTTTTCTAGTGTTTGAACATGAAGGGCTGCTCTATTTTGTCAAATGCTTTTTTATATCTATTGAGATGATCATATGATTTTTACCTTTAAGTCTATTGATGTGATGAATTATGTTTATTAATTTCCATATGTCAAACCAACCTTGCATCCCTGGGATGAACTTTAATTGATCATGGTGTACTTTCTTTTTAACATGTTTTTGTATGTGATTTCCCAGAATTTTATTAAGAATTTTCTCATCTATGTTCATCAGGGATATTGTTCTGAAATTTTCTTTCCTTGATGTGTCTTTGGTTCTGTTATCAGGGTGAGACTAGCCTCATGGAATGAGTTTGGAAGGGTTCCCTCCTTTTCTATTTCATGGAATACTTTGAAGAGTATTGGTATTAATTCTTATTTGAAGGTCTTATGGAACTCAGCTGAGAATTTGCCTGGTCCTGGGCTTTTCTTGGTTAGTAGGCTTTTGATGGTGTCTTCTATTTCATTACTTGAAATTAATCTGTTCAAATTTTCTATGTCCTCATGATTCAGTTTGGATAGATCACATATCTCCAGAAATTTGTCAATGTCTTTGAGATTTTCTATTTTATTGGAGTATAAATTTTCAAAATGGTTTCTAATTATCTTCTGTATTTCAATAGTGTCTGTCCTGATATTTCCTTTTTCATCATGAATTTTAGTAATTTGAGTTTTCTCTCTCCTTCTCTTTGTTAGTGTGACTGTTTATCAATTTTATTTATTTTTTTAAAGAACCAACTTTACAAATTTTGTCAATTGTCGACTTGTTTCTTTTGTTTCTATTTCATTAATTTCAACCCTGATTTTAATTATTTCCAGTATTCTACTACTTTTGGAGTTGATTTTTTTCTTTTTTTTAGGGCTTTGGGATGTAATGTTAGGTCACTTATTTGTTGACTTTTTATTCTTTTAATGAATGAGTTCAATGAAATGAACTTTCCTTTTAGCACCGCCTTCATAGCATTTCAGAGATTTGGATATGTTGTGTCGTTGTTCTCATTTACCTCTAAGAATTTTTTTTATCTCCTTGCTGATTTCTTTTGCAATCCATTCATCATTTAATTGCTTATTATTTTGTCTCCAGGTGTTGGAGTAACTTCCATTTTTTATTTTATCATTGATTTCTAATTTCATCCCATTATGATCTGATAGAATGCAGGGTGATATCTCTATTTTTTTTTTTTTTTTTGTATTTACTAAGAGTTGCTTTGTGGCATAACATGTGGTCTATTTTAGAGAAGGATCCATGTGCTGCTGAGAAGAAAGTTTATTCACGTGTTGATGGAAGATTTATCCAGTGGTGAGAGAAGTGTGTTAAAGTCACCCAGTATTTTTGTGTTGTGGTCCATTTGGTTCTTGAAATTGAGAAGGATTTCAATGAGCCATTGTTTGGGGCATAAATATCATTATATCTTATGGATGTATGATTCCCTTAAGCAGGATGAAATGTCCATCTTTATCCCTTCTGACTAACTTTGGTTTAAAGTTCACTTGATCTGAAATGAGAATGGAAACTTCTGCTTGTTTACACAGTCCTGTGTGGTATGTTTTTTTCCCATTCTTTCACCTTCAATGTGTGGATGTCTTTTCCCATAAGATGAGTCTCTTGAATGCAGCATATTGTTGGGTCTTTTTAAAAACTCCAATCTGTCAGTCTAAGTCTTTTGATTGATGATTTTAGATCATTAACATTCAGGGATATTATTGAGATATGATTTGTATTCCCAGTCTTTTTTGTTGATTTTTGGTTTTTAACTTGACTTGGTTTCTCCTTTGATTGGATTTTCCTTTAGTGTAGTTCTTCCTTTTGCTGATTTTCATTGTTGTTTTTCATTTCCTCCTCATGGAATATTTCGCTAAAAATATTCTATAGTTCAGGTTTTCTTGTGAATTCTCTTAACTTATTTATCATGAAAAGTTTTTATTTTGTCACCAAATCTGAAGCTTGATTTTTATGGATATAAAATTCTTGGTTGGCATCCTTTTTCTTTCAGAGGTTGGTATATGTTGTTCTAGATCCTCCTAGAGGGTCTGGATTGAGAAATCTGCTGAAATATGAATTGGTTTCCCTCTGTATGTAATTTAATATTTTTCTCTCATGCTTTTAAAATTCTATCCTTATTCTGTATGTTAGTAATTCTCATTATAATGTGCCTTGGTGTGGATCTACTATAATTTTGTGTATTTGGTGTCCCATAAGCCTCTTGTATTTGACTTTCCATTTCATTTTTCAGGTTTGGGAAATTTTATGATATTATTTCATTGAAAAGATTGTGCATTCCTTTGGTTTGTATCACTGTGCCTTCTTCTATCCTGATAAATCTTAAATTTGATCTTTTCATGTCATCCCATAATTCTTGGAGGTTCTGTTCATAGTTCATTACCATCTTTACTGTGTGGTCAACTTTATTTTCAAGATTATATATTTTATATTCATTGCCTGAGGTTCTGTCTTCCAAGTGATCCTAGTGATGCTTTCTATTAAATTTTTAAATTTGGTTTATTGTTTCCTTCATTTCAGGGATTTCTGTTTGTTTTGTTTTTCAGAGTCTCTATCTCTTTATTGAAGTGATCTTTTGCTGCCTGCATTTGCTCTCTTATATCATACTTGACCTCACAGATCATTTTAACTATGTACATTCTGAACTCCTTCTCTGACATTTCTTCTACTGTGCTTTCAGTGGATTCTATTATAGCATCTTGTTTTTGTTTGGTGTGCTTTTTCCCCTTGTTTTTTCATGTTGTTTGTGTGTCTTTCCCTCTAGCAGTGCTGATCCAAGGTATTACAGTTTCTGTCCTATAGACTTGTAGTCCTGGCAGGTTTCCAGTGCCTCACCTTTAAGGGGGAGAGCAATATTAGTAGCACCTGCAAGCAATATGCAGCCTGAAACCAAATAGCTCCTATTAAGACATTTACAGTTTTGTCACATAAACAGAAATGATGTGCTCAATTATTATCTACGATATAAACAGTAGGTTTGCAAAAGGGTCTATAGTTTCTAATGGTGAACAAAGAATGGGGTGGATGTAGGATGTAATGTTTGTGAGGTAGGAGGTGAGACTATAGATGTATAAGATCATAGGAAGCATCAGAGTGGAATCTAAAGAAGTTGGCTGTTAGCAGGAGAAAAGAGAGAAAGGGACTCCAGGGAAACAGATAAGTGAGAGGAAACTATAGAAAGTAAAGACAAAGAAAGAGAGAAAGAAAAGAAAGAAAGAAAGAAAGAAAGAGGGTTTTCAAGATGGCGGACTAGAGGGCAGCTGCATTTCATGTTGCTCCAGGACTCAGGATTCAAAAGAGGAGATAGTGAGTGACTTGGGACCAACTCAAAGCCGCCGGGTGAGTCTCTCCCGTTGGGGAGGCGTCCCGGATGGGGTGGTAGCCCCAGAACGCAGGGAACTTTGTTAAGTAGAGTTGCCCGGCGAGACGCCCCCCCCCCCCCACTAGAGCGGTAAACACGGACAACTGGGAACTTTGCAGAGGAAGCTGTGCAGCACAGCGCTTGGTTTCAGAGTAAACCGCCGGGCTTTGGCGGCTGCCCAGAGGACAGCCTGCATAGGCAGGCGATTAGGTGTAGAACAGGGTCCCAGGTCCTGGGCGGCTTTTCAGTGGAAGAGCTGCAGAGACAAGCTGAGGGGCAGAGCGAAGGTTCCAGGACTGCGGGCAGATTCTCTGAGGAGAGGCAGCCTAAGGAGACTCGTCTGCGAAGGGTGAGGCTCCCAGGCCCAGGAGGTAGGTCCGGGGCCCTGGGAACGTTGCCTGGGAAGGCTGCCCTGCCCAGGCGGCAAGATACCCTTCTCCCCACTAGAGCAGTGAACACGGACAGTGGGGAACTTTGCAGAGGAGGCCGCGCAGCACAACGCTTGGTTTTGGAGCAACCCGCCGGGGCTCTGGCGGCTGCAAGAGGAAGAGCTGGGCGGTGAGCTGTTTGGACTCAGCAACCTCCTGAATAATGGGGTGGGGGACTGTCCTGAGGAGGTGGAGGTGCACAGTGAGTTGCTTGGTCTCCAAGTGCCCACACAGAACACCAGGTGGCTGCCTGGAGGAAGACATGTGCGGCGGGTCACTGGGGCTCGGAGCATATGTACGAGGCTCCAGGTGGCTGCTCAGAGGAGGGGTCGCATAGCCAGGCGATTAGGTGCAAAGCATGGTCCGGGGACCTAGGCGCCTTTTGGTGAAAGAGATAAACAGAGACAAGCTGAGGGGTGGAGCGAAGGTTCCAGGACTGTGGGCAGCTTCTCTGAGGAGGAGCAACCTAAGGAGACTCGTCTGCGAAGGGTGAGGCTCCCAGGCCCAGGAGGTAGGTCCAGGCCCCTGGGAACGTTGCCTGGGAAGGCTGCCCTGCCCAGGCAGTAGTTATGGACTGAGGGGAACCTCTAGGAGGGGAACTGACCAACAAGACCTCCCCACTGGGTGAGTCTTCCCTCCCAGGTGAGGTTTTCCCACAAGGACGGTAAAACCAGAGACACGGGCCCAAACAGGCCTTGCCTCAGCCCACAGCCTAGTTCTCCTTTGGATGACCATTGGTTAACAAGTGGAGGCACCTCTGCCCACTAGCAGGGAATATACCCCACCTGAAGACCACCACCCCTAGAGAGGCAGCTTCCTTGTGGAACACCACATTATCAACTTCCTCCAAGACTTCAAGCTACTGAAGGATAAGAGGGGATACACTAGCAATCTTCAGGGACATTATAAGTCAATAGAGGAAATCTGCAACATCTCAGCAGTCCCCTGATACCTGAACGACATGAGAAAACAAGGGAAGAAAATGCCTCAAACAAATCTAGATGTTACATCAATAAAATCCAATGACAGCATGGCAGAAGAAATGACAGAAAGGGAGTTCAGAATGTACATAATTAACATGATAAGGGAAGCAAATGATGAAATGAAAGAGCAAATGCAGGCATTGAATGAATGCACCAATTGACAGTTAAAAGAGCAAATACAGGAAACAAAAGACCATTTCAATAAAGAGTTAGAGATATTGAAAAAAAAAAACGAAAAGAAATCCTTGAAATGAAGGAAACAATAAACCAAATTAAGAACTCCATAGAAAGCACAACCAATAGGATAGAACACCTGGAAGACAGATCCTCAGATATTGAAGACAAAATATTTAACCTTGAAAACAAAGTTGAACAAACAGAGAAGATGGTAAGAAATCATGAACAGAATCTCCAAGAACTATGGGATATCATGAAAAGGCCAAATTTGAGAATTATTGGGATTGAGGAAGGCTTAGAGAAACAAACCAAAGGAATGAACAATCTATTCAATGAAATAATTTCAGAAAATTTCCCAAATATGAAGAATGAAATGGAAAAATCAAGTTCAAGAGGCTTATAGGACTCCAAATACACAAAATTACAACAGACCCACACCAAGGCACATTATAATGAAAATACCTAACATACAAAATAAAGACAGAATTTTAAAGGCTGTGAGAGAAAAGAACCAAATTACATTCAGGGGGAAACCAATACGATATCAGCAGATTTTTCAATCCAGACCTTAAAAGCTAGAAGGGCCTAGAATAACATTTTTCAAGCCCTAAAAGAAAATGGATGCCAACCAAGAATCTTATACCCAGCAAAACTTACCTACAGATTTGATGATGAAATAAAATCCTTCCATGATAAACAAAAGCTAAAAGAATATACAAAAAGAAAGCCAGCATTACAGAACATTCTCAGCAAAATATTCCATGAGGAAGAGATGAAAAACAAAGAAGCAAATCAGCAAAGGTAGGAGCTATCCTAAAGGAACTCTCAAATAAAGAGGAACCAAGTAGTGTCAAAAATAAACAAATAAATGAATAAAATGAGTCAAATGATCAGGAATACAAATCATATCTCAATAATAACCCTAAATGTTAATGGCCTGAACTCATCAATCAAAAGACATAGACTGGCAGATTGGATTAAAAAGAAAGATCCAACAATATGTTGCCTGCAAGAGACTCACCTCATAGAAAGAGATACCCATAGACTAAAGGTGAAAGGATGGGGAAAAACATACCATGCACATGGACTCAGCAAAAAAGCTGGAGTATCCATCCTCACTTCAGATAATGTGGACTTCAAGCCAATGTTAGTCAGAAGGGATAAAGAAGGACATTTCATACTGCTTAAGGGAAGCATAAATCAGCAAGATATATAACAATCATAAACATCTATGCCCCAAACAGTGGCTCATCCATGTATGTCAAACAAATCCTTCTCAATCTCAGAAACCAAATAGACCATAATACAATAATACTAGGTGATTTTAACACACCTGTCTCATCGCTGGACAGATCTTCCAAACAAAAATTGAATAAAGAAACCATAGAACTCAATAACACAATAATTTAGACTTAACGGACATTTATAGAATATACCATCCAACCAAGAGTGAATACACTTTCTTCTCAGCAGCACATGGATCCTTCTCTAAAATAGACCATATATTATGCCACAAAGTTAATGTTAGCAAATACAAGAAGATAGAGACACTTCCTTGTATTCTATCAGATCATAATGGATTGAAGTTAGAAATAAATGAAAGAGTAAAAAACAGAAATTACTCCAACACCTGGAGATTAAACAATATGCTATTATATGATGAATGGATAACAGAAGATATTAGGAAGGAAATTAAAAAATTCTTAGAGGGAAATGAGAACAAAGAAACATCATATCAAAATCTCTGGGACACTATGAAAGCAGTACTTAGAGGAAAATTTATTTCATGGAGCGCATTCAATAAAAGAAGTAAAACTCAACAAATAAACGACCTAACACTACAGCTCAAAGCCCTAGGAAAAGAAGAACAGACCAACACCAAAAGTAGTAGAAGACAGGAAATAGTTAAACTCAGAGCTGAAATCAACGAAATTGAAACGAAAGAAACAATACAAAAAATTGACAAAATAAATAGTTGGTTCTTCGAAAAAATAAACAAAATTGATAAACCTTTAGCCACACTAACAAAGAGAAGACGAGAGAAAACCCAAATCACTAAAATTTGGAATGAACAAGGAAATATCACAACAGACACGATTGAAATACAAAACATAATTAGAAGCTATTTTGAAAATCTATACTCCAACAAAATAGAAAATTTTGAAGATATCAACAAGTTTCTAGAGACTTATGAATTGCCTAAACTAAATGAAGAGGACATACACAATTTAAATAGACCAATTTCAAGTAATGAAATAGAAGAAGTCATCAAAAGCCTACCAACAAAGAAAAGTCCAGGACCTGATGGGTTCTCAGCCGAGTTCTACAAAACCTTTAAAGAAGAGCTCATTCCAATACTTTTCAAAGTATTCCATGAAATAGAAGAGGAGGGAACTCTCCCACACTCATTATATGAAGCCAATATCACCCTGATACCTAAACTAGACAGAGACACATCGAGGAAAGAAAATTTAGACCAATATCCTTAATGAACATCGACGCAAAAATTCTTAACAAAATTTTAGCAAATCACATACAAAGACATATTAAAAAGATAGTGCACCATAATCAAGTGGGTTTCATCCCAGGGATGCAAGGTTGGTTCAACATCAGGAAATCAATAAATGTAATTCACCATATCAACAGACTTAAAGTCAAGAATCACATGATTATTTCAATAGATGCAGAAAAAGCATTTGATAAAATACAGCACCCCTTCATGCTCAAAACACTAGAAAAAATAGGGATAGTGGGAACTTTCCTTAACATTGTAAAGGCCATCTACGCTAAGCCCATGGCTAATATCATTCTAAATGGTGAAAAACTGAAAGCATTCCCCCTAAAAACTGGAACAAGGCAGGGATGCCCTCTTTCACCACTTCTATTCAATATCGTCCTTTAAACTCTAGCCAGAGCAATTAAACAGACCAAAGAAATTAAAGGGATACGAATAGGAAAAGAAGAACTCAAAACTATCCCTATTTGCTGATGATATGATTGTATACTTAGAGGAACCAGGAAATTCCACCAGAAAACTTTTAGAACTCATAAGTGAATTCAGTAAAGTAGCAGGTTACAAGATCAATGCTCATAAATCCAATGCATTTTTATACATAAGTGATGAATCTTCAGAAAGAGAAATTAGGAAAACTACCCCATTCACAATAGCTTCGAAAAAAATAAAGTATTTGGGAATCAATCTCACAAAAGAGGTGAAAGACCTCTACAATGAGAACTACAGAACACTAAAGAAAGAAATTAAAGAAAACCTTAGAAAATGGAAAGATCTCCCATGTTCCTGGATAGGCAGAATTAATATTGTGAAAATGGCCATACTACCAAAAGTGCTATACAGATTCAATGCAATTCCAATTAAAATCCAAATGATGTACTTTACAGAAATAGAAAAATCAATCATGATATTATCTTGAAGAATAAGAAACCCAGAATAGCTAAAGCAATCCTTCACAGGAAAAATGAAGCAGGGGTACTGCAATACCTGATCTTCAACTCTACTACAAAGCAATAGTAACAAAAACGGCATGGTATTGGTACCAAAATAGAAAGGTGGATCAATGGTACAGAATAGAGGACACGACACAAACCCAAATAAATACAATTTTCTCATACTAGACAAAGGGGCCAAAAATATGCAATGGAGAAAAGATAGCCTCTTCAACAAATGGTGCTGGGAAAATTGGAAATCCATAAGCAACAGAATGAAACTAAACCCATATCTCTCACCATGCACGAAACTAAACTCAAAATGGATTAAGGACCTCGGAATCAGACCAGAGACCCTGCATCTTATAGAAGAAAAAGTAGGTCCAGATCTTCAACATGTCGGCTTAGGACCAGACTTCCTCAACAGGACTCCCATAGCACAAGAAATAAAAGCAAGAATCAATAACGGGGATAGATTCAAACTAAAAAGCTTTCTCTCAGCAAAGGAAACAATCAGCAATGCGAAGAAAGAGCCTACAGAGTGGGAGAAAATCTTTGTCAATCATACTTCAGATAGAGCACTAATCTCCAGAATCTATAAAGAACTCAAAAAACTCTACACCAAGAATGCAAATAATCCAATCGACAAATGGTCTAAGGAAATGAACAGACACTTCACAGAAGAAGACCTACAAGCAATCAACAAACATATGGAAAAATGTTCAACATCTCTAGTAATAAGAGGAATGCAAATCAAAACTACCCTAAGATTCCATCTCACCCCAATTAGAATGGGGATTATCAAGAATACAAGCAACAACAGGTGTTGGCGAGGATGTGGGGAAAAAGATACACTCATACATTGCTGGTGGGGTTGCAAATTAGTGCAGCCACTCTGGAAAGCAGTGTGGAGATTCCTTAGAAAACTTGGAATGGAAATACCATTTGACCCAGCTATCCCACTCCTTGGCCTATACCCAAAGGACTTAAAATCAGCATACTACAGAGATACAGTCACATCAATGTTCATTGCTGCTCAATTCACCATAGCCAGATTGTGGAACCAACCTAGATGCCCTTCAGTTGATGAATGGATAAAGAAACTGTGGCATATATATACAATGGAATATTACTCAGCCATAAAGAATGATAAAATTATGGCAGGCAAATGATAAAATTTGCAGGCAAATGGATGAAATTGGAGAATATCATGCTAAGTGAGATAAGCCAATCTCAAAAAACCAAAGGACGAATGATCTTGCTGATAAGTGGATGATGACACATAATGGAGGGTGGGAGGGGTTAGTTTTAGGGTTAGAGTTAGGGTTAGGGAGGGGGGCAAGAATGGGGGAAGGAAGGACTGTATAGAGGGAAAAGAGGGATGGGAAGGGTGGGGGGAAGGGAAAAAATAACAGAATGAATCAACCAACATTACCCTATGTAAATTTATGATTACACAAATGGTATGCCTTTACTTTATGTACAAACAGAGAAACAACATGTATCCCATTTGTTTACAATAAAAAAGAAAGAAAGAAAGAAAAAGATAAAAGTATAAAAAGAGAAGGATATGCAACAAAACTATAATATACCATTCAGATATCATAATCCTAAGTAGCTTGATGAAGGAAAAGTACTTGGTTTCAAACAGTTGGGGATGTAAGAGTGGGAAAAGAAAGAAAAAAAAAATCTCGAAGGAAAGTTGAACAACTGTTTCTGTTGGAGTTCAGTATCTTCTCTGCTTCCCTTCTGATCCAATATGTGGGGTTGTCTGGAGTTTGCTGGTATCTCCACCCTCAGGATGGTGAAAGTTACTAGGGCGGGAGGGTTAGTCTTGGAGGCAGAACTCCTGGAGATGGGATACAGCAATTGCCATCCTTGTTGGAAGACTGCACCCCAGGAATCTCCTTTGGGGTCCACTTGTGTGATGTAGGAGCCTGGTCCTAGCCCTTACAACACCTGTGGACCCCACAATCCCTGGTCTCTAATATCTTTAAACTGTATATCTCCTGCCCCTACCCTTTCAACTTCCCAATCAGGGACCTCTCTCTCCAGTGGGCCTCAGGGCTAAGAGCTGTTTTGTGTCCAACAGATCAGGACCAGGCATGAGAGCTGCTGCTGGCCACAGAGTTGTAAATGCTGGATTGGGTTGGTGGCTGGGGGATTGGCTGGGAGACTGGGTATTGGGGAGCAGGAGGGCCCTGTTGATTGCAAAACTGAAGGGACCAAGTGATCAGTGGATGCTAGATTGGGGACGGAACTGAGGACTGGGCTGGCATTGGGTCCCGGCTAGTACTGCCCAAATTGGCCCTGGAAACCCGGTGGGTGCCGGGCTGGTTGGCTAAGTGAGCTGGGATCAATATGCCCTCACATCCTCTTCCAAACTACCAACCATAAGCAAGGCTCTCTCCTACCTCTGCAGCAAGATGGTGGCTATTAGCACACCTAGCAGGGAGACCTCAGGTGTAACCAAACCTGTAGGGACCAGGTCCTGGCTGTTGTCCCTAGGTGGAAGCAGCCATGTCCCTGGTTGGTGTTGGCAGTGGCAAACCTGTAGGTACCTTGATGTTGGGTTTCCAGGCCCCAGCTGGTGTCCCAAGATGGAAGCTGCCTCAAGTAAAGATGGTGATGGCGGCAGTGGTAAGTCAAGATGGCGGTAGGGGTTTCCCAAGTTGGAGGCAGCTGCTTTCAGAGATGGAGCCTTCGCATTGAGGGCAGCCCATGAAGTGGTGTTGAGCAGTGGGTTAAGAGATGCAGCGCTGTGGCGGGTAGTACTGTGGTGGGCGGCTGCCTCCAGGCCCTGTCCAGTGCCCCAAGGTGGATGCTACCACGTCCAGGGGGCTATGGCGGCAGCTGCAGTGTCCCAAGATGGAGGTGGCCCAGGAGAGCCCCTCACTGGTAGATGGGGTGTATTGCACCCTAACCACAGCAGAGGGCAGCTTTTAAATTTAGTAAAGGAAATTGTGTTATATTGCAGAACAGCTCTTACTTTTGCTTCTTATTCCATTTCTTGTTTCATTTATCCCCACAGCATATATTAAATTCTGTGCTGTGTTAGACACTGTGCTATTATTAAGAATACAAAGCTGAATAAGACGTAGTTCCTGTTTTAGACAACCCTGTTTTGTGAAAAATAATTTGAAAGTATTTTCATACTAAATAATTAGGGGATACAGATATGCATAAGATAAAATAATATATAGCACACATGGGATGCTGACAATATGCCAGGCACTGTTATGAATGCTTTACTTCCACTAATGCACTTAATACTCACAACTCTAATAAGTAGGAAGTAGTTTTTCCATTTTATAGGTGGGAAAGGAGGCATAGAAAGGTTAAGTGCCATCCATGAATGCAGTGTGGAAGTGCATGTGAACTGGGCAGTCCTAACCCAACCCCTGCACTCTTCATCAGGATAGCAAGCTATTTCCCACCCAAGCTTTCTTCTCAAAACACAATCATTTATGGAGAAATGATACATCCTGTGGAAATAAATTGCACTGGAGCTCTGTGTTTCAGTCTTGATAAAGACACTTCTTTTTTTCCACCTGAATTTTAAAGTTTTAGGAATATAACAAAAGATTTTGTTGAGATGAAGCCCAACTATCTCCTTTCTACTGATTCAATCAGGCAAGGCTGCCCTACGAATGTTTCAGATTTTTACTGATTCAGACCCTTATATATCTACAGGGTTCACTGGTTTAATGCATTTTAAAAAAAATTAAGTGTACAGTCTCCTGACACAGTTCTTTCATGGTCCATGATGCTTAGGTTCTTAGTGTGAAGGAGGGGGCATCAGCTAAGAGAAAGTTTATAGGTTCTTAGATTTGAGCATGAACCATGATTTGGAGAGGGGGAGGGGATTTATTTTCTTATCATCTCTTTAAAATAATAATTTTGTCTGTGTTTTTACTTTGATACTCTCCTTTAGCTTAGCTTAAATGTGAAATCAATTTTCCTGAACTTGTAAAATGATGTGGGTTTCAGGAAAGTATTTTGTAATTTTCCAGAGCTCCTTTTATGTGGTATTATAAACATAGCTGCTTTCTTCCTGAGATTTTCTGCCTTTGTTCGCCCACCCTACTTTGGTCTGGTAATTTTTGTTCCTTTCTTCCTCTTCTGCTGAGTTTCGCTTGTACTCCCCGTGGTTTCTCTTCATTGTTCCTTCCTCTGCTAGCGCTCCTGACTCTATGTCAGCATCTTCTTCCTGGAAAACATGACTGGATAAAAAGATAAGAAGATTCTGCTGTCCAAGGCATCAGAAGATGCTTAATTGATTCTTTTTCCTACTCAGTGGATGACAATGCCAATAAGTTTTTTGTCTGTTGGTGGTTCACCTCTCCTCATTTGTATTTGGTGGTTTGTAGACGTAACTTGTTATACAGTTTTAAAATAAATGTTGTTCATATGTTTTTGACTTTGTTATCTAGTTGCTTTTCTTGCTTTATGTGGAGATTTGAAAAATGGGAAAACTATGCTTCCACTACTCCATATTTCTGGGATTCAGATTAATTTGTGTGTGTGTGGTACTGGGGATCAAACCTATGGCCTCTGCATGCTGGGCAAATGCTCTAACATAAAGTTGTATCCCCAGCTTCATATTAAGTTTTTAAAAAATTGATTATAACTATTAATATCATTAGCTTGGCCGATATATTCCTGCCACATGCTATACTTGGTGAGGTAATTTACCAGGATGCTCCAGCTTTATGAAAATATCCCTTAAAAATCTTTTAGGATCATTTTCTTGATTGAATCTAGGCTATCTTCTAATCTTAATTTGATTTCTCTTTTAGAAGTGATCATGTTGATTAGCTGAGATAAATAAATATCCTTGAATGTTCTATTTCTCATGATAAATTATTCACGTATTCAATGTAGATTAACTCTTTTGGGGGGCCTGCTGTTTGTGCCTAGCACTATGAATTAGTTACAGAGTCACAGAGTTGAACAAGCCATAGACCCACACTAACAGAGCTTGCAGTAAGGTAAACGTATTCACTGGTATTAAGGATCTGTCCTCCTTACTGCAGATGTCAGACCTCTGAAAACAGCTCCTGATGGACAGAAGAGATTGCAACTTTCTTCTTAAGTCTTAAGAAACTATCAAATAAACCTCTTGGATGTAGAATGAAGTGAACGATTGTGAGTCCAAATTAATGTGGAGGAAAGATAGAGACAAAAAATAGAAGTAAAAGAGAAAGAAAACGGAGAATAAAAATGAGCAAAAGAGAAATAGGTGAAAAATGGAACTATGAGGATGAAAAGTGAATAAAAATGATAATAAAGAGTAAGATGTGAGAGACATTGAAGAATCATCTCAATCAGATGTTTTAAACAGCTGGTGGAACAATACACTACGTGATTGTTGTTAAAAGTGAGTATTCATTTTACCTTCTAAGTTGTTGAGAAGCACAGATATATCACTTTCACGAAAATTAATATGTATTTTTAAAAACCAACAAGCAAATCCCAAAATTTCCTGGGTAATAATTTAGCAGGAGGAAATTCATTAATCTATTAATAGATTTTTGGTCTGCAGGGAAGTAGTTAAACTGGGATTAAAAAGCAACTGTCACCCTAGGTATGGTGTCTCTTCCTTTAAAGATGCAAATTAAGTATGGACTCTCAAATGTTACTTAGGATAGGAAAGTTACAATTAGCTGCAATAATAATTGTGCTCTTTGGTTCTTGCTTTGTTTTACAGTGGCTTTAATTATAGGCCTAGTGATGTCGGAAAGTCACATTAATTATTCATCTGCAAACATTTACATAGACTTCCCTGTTCCCCTTCAATAAATTATCAACTTCACATCTCCATAATTTAATCAAAATGACTAAAAATACACCATCTCAGGCTTCTCCCCCTCCCCTCTGGTCTTTGTCTCTTCAATGTTATTTGTTACCAGAGAAGACTTCCTACTGTTAATAAGAAAGAAGAGAAGAAAATCTGTCTGCTGAAATTGTGTACATAGTGCTTCCTTTTTCCCACACTGTCATATTGATTGGTGTAAAGCTGTGGTTTGCAAATGTCCATATTTTTTTTGGAGCAAGAGGAGACACCATAGAATTGTGCTATTATTAAAAGTCACATGATGCTGGGATATATTGATAGAAACATAATATTCAAGAATACAGGGGCAATTTTTCCCATAATGCTCAGAATGTGAAGAATCAAAGCTTCAACTACTAAGCATAGAAAACTAAAAAAAAAAAAAAAAGAAAGAAAGAAAATTCTCGGAGTTATAACTAAGAGGTAAGAATAAGCAGGGTAGAGAACTATATGTAAAATTAGAAATGTAATTTAAGAAAATTTGTTCAAGGAGGCAGATGTTCAGTTTGATAGGTTAAGTATTTACTTAGTAGATTTGTAATTTGATCTATTTAGTAAAGGCATGTTGGAAACCAGTTAAATTCAAGGACTCTTAAAGAATGGTATTAGGAATGGGAAAAATATGGAATTTGGAGCCACTTAGACCTGAGTTTAAATCTTAGCTCTGCCATTTACTAGTGTTTTGACTTTTGAGCATTTTTTTAAAAGTCTTATTAATCTTGATTGATAATGTCCTGGCCCAGGGCCATTAGGTTGTAAGATGCAGAAACCCACCCAATTCAGATTAAGGATAATAGATGTACTATAAGGAATTAGGAATTTCACAGAACATATGTACACTAAATATAACCAGGCTTTTTGGAAATGGGAAAGTTTCAGGTCACTTTTCCTTTGAGTGTTCTAGAGTCTCTTACTTCTGATTCCCATGCAAGATTTGTATTTTCTGAAGAAATGAAAGAACACATAAATAAAATTAGAAAGGCATCCTATGTTTGTGAATCAGAAGGCTTAATATTGTTAGGATGGCTGTACTCCTCAAATTAATCTAGAGGTTCAACACAACTACTATCAGAAGCCCAGTTGTTTGATGTTGTTTTGGCAAGAAATAGACAAACTGATCTTAGAATTTCATACTAGCTAAGACAATTTTGAAAAAGAAAAGTTGGAAGACTCATCCATCCTGATGACAAAACTACAGGAATTAAAACAGTATTAGTCTGGCAAAAAGACCACACATAGATCAATGGAATATAACATGAGAGTCCAGAAGTTGTGTATATACTTATATATGTGGTTATTATTTTTTTATAAGGATGCCCTAATAGTCATTGGGAAAATAATGGTTTTTTCATGAAATTATTTGGGGGCACTGGATATCCACATGCTAAAGAGTGAAGTTGGATTCCTACCTCACATCACCCACAAAAAATAACTCAAAATGGATCAAAGGCATCAATGTTAAACCTGAACATAAAAATCTCTTAAAAGGAAAAATAGGTCTAAATCTTTATAAATTTGATTAGAGAATGGTTTCTTAAATATGATACCAAAAGCACAGGCAACAAAAGAAGTAAGAGATAAACTGAACTGCATCAAGCCTAAGAATATTTGCTGGTTTTTATTTTTTGTTCTGGATATTGAACTCAGGGGCTCATGTATACTAAGCACATGATATATTACCAAGCTACATTTCCAGCCCCTAAAAATATTTGTATATCAAAGAGAAGCATTGAGAAACTGAAATGGCAACCAACAGAATGGGAGAAACTATTTGTAAATCATTTTTCTTTTAAAGTGTCTAATATCTAGAAAACATTAAACATTTCTACAACTAAATAAGACAAAAAAAATCTCAAGAAGGTGGACAAACCAATTAAAGAATTGGTCAAAGGACTTGAATAGGCATTTCTCCAAAGAAGATGTGTAATCAATAAGCATATGAAAAGATGTTTTATATTAGAAATGGAGAAAATGCAAAACAACCCCAGTAAAATACCATTTATAACTATTAGGACAGCTATAGTCAAAGAGAGACAGTAGCTAAGTGTTGGGTGGGATATGGAAAAATTAGAAGTTTCACATACTGCTAGTGGAGATAGAAAATACTATAGCCAGTTTAGATACAATCTGGCATATACTGTATATTTTTATTTGTATGAAGTGTCCAGAATAGTAAAATCTATAAAGAAAGTTGATTAGTTGTTGTCTAGGGATGGGAAGGGGTTGAGGGGAGCATGAGGTTTCTTTTGGGGTGATGAAAATGTTCTCATTTATTGTGATGATGGTTGTATGAATTTTACGAATGTACCAAAACCTATGTAATTGTAGTTGGATGAATTATAATGGATAAATTATATCTCAATAAAACTATTTTCTAAAATGATTCCTATTTTCTGACTTGTCATGACTGGTTTGCTTATTGAGAAGGAGGTTTTTCATGTAATCCCTAAGTCTTCTATTGGGCTATTGCTTTTCACAGAAAAGGTGGAATGTTTTCTCTGATAAGTGGATGCTCATCCATAGTGGGGGGAGGGAAAAATGAAGGAACTTTGGATTGTGCAGAGGGAAGTGAGGGGAGGGGTGGGGCAGTGGGGATGGGAAGGACAGTAGAATGAGACAGACATTATTACCCTTTATATATATATGATTACACTACTGGTGGGACTCAGCACCAAGTACAACCAGAGGAATGAGAAGTTATGCTCCATTGGTGTACAGTGTGTCAAAATGCATTGTACTGTCATGTATAACCAATTAGAACAAATAAATTTTTAAAAAGTGGTGTGAAAAGAGAGGAATTGGTGGTTATCTCTAATACAAAAATATCACATAAACCTCAAAATTGGGATGGTTTAATGAGATAAGATGGAATGTACTAAGAAAAGTGACTATCTAGTTTCCCCTTTGCCATTTAAGTTTTGCTTTTATCTTTTGTCAGATTGAAATCACTATTACCAGACATATCATCTATTAAGATTCTTTGTGGCACAGTCCTCTAGAAAGTTCAGAGAAGTGTGGTAGTTTATACAGCTTGGCAATAGTCCTTGTTACTGAAGTTTAGGATCTATCTTGATAAATTGGTGTCTTAGGCTCTTTAGAATCCCCTATAACTTTTGGGCTTGATAACATATTGGGTTTATTCTTTCCAGCATCTTCTGGGCCTGAGGCAATTTCCCAACCAGAAGACTGTGAAATGGCATAGTGGTGAACTAGAATGCACAGAGTGGATCTTCGAGATTGTCAGTCTTTGGAGTGTGCCAGAATACTGGGGCAGCTGAAATCTGTAGCATGGCACCTAATTTCAGGATACCAAGTGCCTCTCTAAACTAGGGAACCGTCCATAGCTGTCTGAACTCTTTAATGCCACCAAATCAAGTCTATGGAAAATGACAAGTCAGCCTATGATAAATGGTGTATAAATTCTGTATCTTTATTTTTGAACTTTTGATTAAGGGTGAACAATTGAGTTTATGTAGTTAAATTTGATGCTTTGCATTTCAACTAAATCTTGTTCCTCGCGAGTGTGATTTTCCACAACTACAGCCTTAGAATTTTTTGTTAGAACATGGCATTGTGCTAACCTTGAACATCAGTGTTCCTATTCATGTTTTCTTGTATGTTTCCTTCAAGAGAGTAGCTATCAGCAGGTATCAGGTCCCACGTAATTACTTTAGGGACTTCTGATTATACAAAGTAAGTCTTTCTCAGAAGTATGGATATCTATTTTGATCTCACTTTCCTTATATCCCTGGAAAACATAAAGCGGATTAAGGTAGAACAGAACTTATTCTAGTTTTTCAGTTTTGCTTGGTGCCATTGATGAAAGAACAGAACATGAAACCATTTGCTTTGGCAGAGCCAGATATGGTGGTATCTCTGAATACCACCATAATATATATAATTTCTCAGAATATAGAAAGTTGCTTAGTGGCTTTGAGCATTAGGCTTTAGATGATATTAAGCACTTACACAGCAGGTAAATTAGGGTAATAATGCCAGTGTTCCTGCATATGTTGAATACATGTATATATATATTTAAAAAAATATATATATATATAAATATATGTATATAATTTTTTTTTTTGTACCAGGGTTTGAACCCAGGGACTCTCAACCACTTAACCACATAGCCACAACCCCAGCCCTTTTTATCTTTTTATGTATGGTGTTGTGTAGTGTTGTGTGTGTGCGTGTGTGTTTTTTGTTTTGTTTTTGAGACAGGGTCTCCCTAAGTTGCTTAGGGCTCATTAAGTCACTGAAGCTGGCTTTGAACTTGCAGTCCTCCAGTCTCAGCCTCCAAAGTCACTGGAATTACCGACATATGCAACTGCACCTGGCTGTGGCTTGTTTTTAATAGGCTGTTTTAAGACCTAAGATTAGCACTTCATGTTGTAATAAGCTGTATGAGAATGTGGAAAAAGGATGGAATTTGGACTCAGACTTGTATCAGATATTTCTCCATTATTACTATAAACATTGTGTCTTGCCGATGTCACTTAACCTTTGTACAATGAACATAAAAATACTGTGTACTTCTAATTCTACTTAAATAAAAAGGTGTAGTGAAGAATAAATTGTGCATTTAAGCACAATGCCTGGCACAAAGAAGGAAGACTGTCACTGAATAGTAATATGAGTCTGAATATACCTTCTGGGGATCATTGCTTCCTCCTTAAGGCTCAGCTCATATTGTTATATGTTCATTAAAATTTACTGACTCTCTCCATAAGGCTAATTGGGATTTTGTGTTTCCTCGACCTTTAGACCTAGGTGGTAGCAGCATTCTCATGGTTCACATCATTACTAAAAGACCATGAGCATAGACTGTTTTAATTGTGACTTAGGCATGACCTCCTTCAGACATTCTTCAGATTTGCATAGATCAGATGCTATCGGGAGTATCATTGTCACTATGGGGACTGAGACTTGTTGACATAGCCTCACTACTGAGAGCCGAGCTTTTCTGCCATCAAAGCACTCTGTGAAAACCAGGCATTTTCACCCCGATTTGGGCCTTCCTGTTGTTAGTTGGCTCCACTTCCATTATCTCCTCAATAGCGCTACAAGTTTTTATTTCAACTCTCACAAACCACAGCTAGTATCTGTCTCTCACTGAGAATGTGACCTTGTCTCAGATCAGGTTACAATTTCTTCATCCTTTTTGTCAGTCTCCTTCTTTCGAATTTACAAATTATACCTTTCCTCTGCTTCTTGCTTTCTATCACTGTAGGGAAGAAATATGTCTTTTACTTTCATTCACAGTCAAAAAACATGGGAAACCAGTATGTCAAAGAGATATTTATCCTTTTCATGTTTATTGCAGCACTATTTATAATAGCTAAGATATGAAATCAACCCAAGTATCCATGAACAGATAGATGAGTGGATTAAGAAAATGTTGTATATATACACAATGGAATATTATTCAGCTTACAAAACGAATGCAATCCTGTGGAGGACAGTATGTGAAGTGAAATAAGCTAGGCACACAAAGGTAAGTACCTCTTGTTTTCACATACCTGTGAAAGTTTAAAAAGTCCATCTCATACAGCCACATCAATGTTCATAGCTGCTCAGTTCACAATAGCCAGATTGTGGAACCAACCTAGATGTCCTTCAATTGATGAATGGATAAAGAAACTGTGGGTATATATATACAGTGGAATATTACTCAGTCATAAAGAATGATAAAATTATGGCATTTGCAGGCAAATGGATGAAATTGGAGAATATCATGCTAAGTGAGATAAGCCAATCTTAAAAAACCAAAGGACGAATGATATCGCTAATAAGTGGATGATGACACATAATGGGGGGTGGGAGGGGTTAGTGTTAGGGTTAGAGTTAGGGTTAGGGAGGGGGGCAAGAACAGAGGAAGGAAGGACTGTATAGAGGGGAAAGAGGGGTGGGAGGTGTGGGGGGAAGGGAAAAAATAACAGAATGAATCAAACAACATTACCCTATGTAAATTTATGATTACACAAATGGTGTGCCTTTACGCCATGTACAAACAGAGAAACAACATGTATCCCATTTGTTTACAATTAAAAAAAAAAATCCAACTCAGAAGTTCAGTGTAGAATGCAGGTTATTGGAAGCTGCAGAAAGTCAGGGAGGGGCAGATGGGAGAGGTTCTTTAGGAGGAATAAGGTCTGTTGTTCCTTTGCACAGTAGTGTGACAGTAGTAAACAATAATGTATAAGTATTTCACATAACAAGAAGAGAGGATTTTGAATCTTCTCACCACAAAGAAATGATAAATGTTTGAGGTGATGAATGTGCTAATTATCCTGCTTTGATCATTACACGTTCTACACGTGTACTGAAATATCATACTATACTATATAAATATGTACAACTGTTATGTCAATTAAAAAAACAAAAAATGTGAAAAACGAGCTTGTTTCTCTAGTTCCTTATGTCTCATTTACTTTATAGCCCACTGCAATCTGGCCCATCTCTATTATATTGGAATATCTTACTAAAGTGACTAAGTGACTTAACTAAAGTGACTAAGATTCATTGGGATATTCTCCCTCCCAGCTCTTTCTTAGGCTTTTAGAAATTTTACTAGAGCATTATAGTTATACATAATAGTGGAGTTCATTTTGATATATTTATAAATCTATATAGCATAGTTTACTCCATTTCAGTCTGCATTTTAGTCTTTTTATACATTAAGTCTTTTGACAATTCATTTCTTCCTTAATTTCTGTGACGTTACTCTGTCTCGGTTTTCTATTTTTTTCTGATCTTTACACAACACCCTCCTTTAAGGGCTGTTCTTGCTCCAGCTCCATTTATTCATTCTTTAATTTATTGATTGATTTGTTCTATGCATTTGTGAACACGCATGACAAGTACAATGAAATATTATAATCGCAAGACCTCTGTATTCCTGGGCCTTAATTCTAATCAGACCTTCAGTAAACAAATATATAAACCAACAAAGTAGTTATGAAATGTGATTAGTTCCATCAAGGAATGTAAATACATGGAGTGATGTGACAGTGAATGATGTTGGGGGACTGTGATTGATAGAGTGATAAGGTAAGACCTTTTGAAGGAGAACCAAGTGTGAAGAGTAGAACAACATTTAGCAGAAGAAATAGAATTTTTATGATATTTAAAGTCACAAGAATGGATGAGATCACTTGGAGGCAGAAAACAGAAGATGTTTAACATTTTGAATTGATTGGAGGAGAATGGACCCTGTAGGGGAAATAGAGATAGTTAAGAAGATAAGACGAACATGAGGTAAGTGAGCTGGAAAGGTATGGTATGACCCCCTGCCCCAAGGACATCCACATTCTAATTTGCTGTCTGTGAATATGTTAGGTTTTGTAACAAAGAGGACTTAAAGTTGCAGGTGGAATTAAGGTTGCTACTCAGAGATTAGGAAGATCTAATATTCTATATTAAATTACATATTCCATGTTAAAATGTGAGCTAAAACTTAATGTACACCAAATAATGTGGAATACTAGATCTGCCTTGGCATTCTGTAGAGGAAGTCATCCAAAGCATGGGGAGATTGGAATGTTAGAGTGGATTTATTGTGTTAAAAATTTCTTCCACCTTGGGAAGGTCTTCAGGTCCAAAGCATACATCTTTCATCACAACTGTGAAAAATAAATTTGTGAGGAAAACCTGAATGTTCAGCCAGCTACTTAGTGGTAGATTAATTGATTACATTGGACAACTTCCATTAGGGAAGGTGCAGCACATTATTCTTCACAGATTATGTACTTAATTTCAGTATGGATTTTCCTTTTCTTGTACACAAGTCTTCTGCCAAATCCAATTCTGTGGATTTACAGTATGCCTTATCTACTGTCATGGTATTCCACATAACATCACTTCCGACCAAGGAAGTAATTTCAGAATAAATGAAGTGCAGCAATGGACTCATGGTTACAGAATTCATTGATTTTGTCATATTCCCCACCATCCCAAAGATCTAGCTTGAAATAATGGTAGAATGAAATTTGCATAGCCAGGGATGGTGGCAGGTAGGTAGTGGTACTTCGCAGAGTTGAAGAAATATTCTCTAACATACAGTGTATGATCCAAGTCTAGTGTCTAATACATGGTGTTGTCTCTCTAGGATTCATGCAAGGGTACAAAATTGCACTGCCTTCTCTCATTATTTTCCCTAGTGATCCATATTCTAAAATTTTTACAGTCCAGATTTTTAAACTCTACCTGTCCAAAAGTCTTCATTCCAAAGGGAAGAATGCTTTCTCTAGGGGAACAGGACAATTATTTCATTGAACTGGAAGTTGAGATGACTGCTTGGCTTTTTTGGGCTTCTTGTACTTCTGAATCAACAGAAAGGTTACCATACTGGCTGTAATTGTGACTGATCTTATATGTTTTTAGGATTGTAGGGAATAGGTGAGATATCAGAAATAACATTATTTTATTAGAAATAAAAGTCTATGTTCCTATGCCCAGAACTTCAACATTAAATAAAATAAACAAATGTCATTATTTGCATGTTGATAGTTTTATCAAATAATTAGGTTACAAATCCCACAATATATAATAATGCAAAGGAAAATTCATACCTGGAGCATATACCATAGCCTCTCTGTCAAATGAATATCCTCATTTATGAATGTTCCTCCTGGGTGTGTCTTGACACTTTTAATCATTGCAGAATCAAATTTAATTAGAAGAAGTGGTCATAAATAATATGAAGAAGATTGCAACTGCTACATTGACTTAGAAAAGATATATTCACTATTTCCAAGAGTTGCTTACTTAGTGTGGATTTTTTTTTTTTTTAGCTGTAAACATGGAACCTCACGGTCTTTACCACACTATGAGTAAGACTGTGGCTATATAAGATTTATGCCCATCTTCCTCCTAGCCCTCCCTGTTCTCACAGATTTTGCTTCCCTCTCAACATTTTCTCTGAGTTGTTTCAAGAAAGCTCCCTGACTCTGGTGTTTCACGTGTGCTCATGAACATTTCTGTGTTCTTCCACTCTGTGTAAGTCTCTTGACTGGTGGGCATTGCTGTCCTCTACCTGTTGTATGTCAAAGCTGTGTCCACGGTGGAGCTAGGGGGAAGGGAGAATAATCTCTCTGACTTTGTATTGTAATCAATCATCTGGACAAAATGTGGAACCTATTGTATTTAAAGCCTCCTTTCATGAATATATTTCCTTTGGTGTTTTGTCCTAATACCGATCTCACAGGACCCATCCATCAGACATGGAGAGAAATGGCATGCATCCTGATCATTGTCCCTAATTTTCTTTTTCATTCCACAGGTGTCTCTATACTGCTCTGTCTCCTGTTAGAGGGGAAAAAAAGCAGAGGCCCCAAATGAAACCAAACCAAACCAAACCAAACCAGTCAACCAACAAAAAGAAGAAAGAAGGAAAGAACAAAATATAAAAACATGCATACAATATCTAAACATAGATATTTGAATGCTAGCTACACACCAAAGATGTGATTCTTAGCTGTCCAGGTGGAACACCTGGCACATATTTAAAAAGTTGTCTGAAGGTAGTTAAATTTTGAGTCTGTATAAAATATCATCAGTCAGTTTTCATACTGGTGTGCTTGCTTAATAAGTTCAGCTCCCATCACTTTGCATTTTTCCTCTCTCTTAAATATTATATATATTTAACAAATATATATATATATATATTTGTTTATAACTAGAACAATATTGTAATATATTATTTCAGGCATGGGTGTAAATACCAGAAAATCCAATAAACAGGCTCCCAGGAAAGGAGGTGAGACCTTCCTGTTGGAGATCAGTTTATTTTTGTTTTGAATTTTCAAAAAAGTAAGAAAAACACATCTGAAATTCTTGCTAGGGGCCTGGGATTCAAAATTACACTATCTTCTTTGTTGGTCTAGAAGAACTGTGACAAAGGGAATATAGCATGAGCTCAGAAGTCAGGAACATCTGAATTCCAATTGAACTGCTCTACTTACGTATCCTTTTTTTTTTTTTTTTGTGGTGCTGGGAATTGAACCCACAGCCTTGTGATTGCAAGGCAAGCACTTTACAACTGAGTTATCTTCCCAGTCCCAATTTTTTTTTTTTTTTTTTTTTTTTTTTTTTTTTTTTGCGGTGCTGGGGATTGAACCCAGGGCCTTGTGCTTGCGAGGCAAGTACTCTACCAACTGAACTATATCCCCAGCCCCCTTATGTATTCTGTATGATGTCATTGTTTCTTTAAAAAATTTGTTGGTAAACCATAATTATACAAAATAGTGGACCCAGTTGCTACATATTCATTCATGAATACAACATAATTTGGTTAGTTTCATTCCCTACTACCTCTCCTTATTTATGTATCCTTGGTCTAGGTGCTTTGTGAGCCTAAGTTTTCTCCTTTATGAATTGAATACGCTTCCTGGTTTTCATAGCAGGGTTAAATAAGATGATGCGAAATGCCTCTCACCAGCCCCTGGGAGGGTCTCCCACAGATGTTCCTCCTCCTACCCATTGCCTTTTCTCTGAAGCATGAATTGTCTCATGCTTCAGTGAATCATTGCTATATGGAATTTTAGAGCTGGGAAGAAATAGGTCTCAATTTTCATTGCCATGACGACAGAGTCAGAGAAGTGAAAAATTTCCTCCTGAAACAGTGAGCAACTGTTAACAAAGTAGCACCTTTTTAATTGGTGGCAAGTATGTGATTTCTTTCCTTCTTTTTCCCCCTTTGCTAATTTTCTTAATCCTATTTGTTTATACTGAAAGGACCAAAAGGAGAAGTCAGTTATTGATTTTCTACTTACTGTGAAAATGTTAATAATGGTATCTATCACTTTTATTTCTCTTATCCTGCTGCCTATAGAATATCATGGAAAAGACCTGGATTTTATTATTATTTAAAATAAGTCCTTCTCATAATCAGTATATACATACTTGTCAGATATCTTGAAGTCATAATTACATTTCATTATAAAATTTCAATGAATTGCAATGGCCATCTGTCCCTTCTTTTACCCTCTAAATAGGAACATTTCCAAGAGAGGTTTTGTAAATGAAAATTTGCCAACATAAGTGAAAAATTATGATTTTGAAATGCTTAAAGTTGATTCAACTAATTTCCATGGTGATAAATTTCACTCCCTCAGGTTTTTTGTGGTCTTAATTACCACCCCAGCCTACTAAAGCTTAAGTCTGTTGTCCTCTTACCACAAATATAGAAATATTTAACCATTGTCACTAATAAATCATATCCTGATATGCTCTAATTACACACTTTATTAAAGATTCTAAGTTGCGATCTTTAAGATAATCAGTTGGCCTTTTATCATGTCACTCAGTACAAAACCATTTTAAAATAATATTTTCTACTTAAAATTTATTTTTAAAAAGTTATTTTGAAAGACTAAATCCTCAAAAGCAGTTTGGTAGAGATCAGTAAAGAAATTATTTACTGAACATTTCTTATTAGAACTGAATGACGTAGAAACATGGTGCCAATAAAATTATTTCCTTTTCATTGATAAGAGACACTATAGATAGGGAAGTCATGCTGCTTGCATGCAAATATGAAATAGCAGAATGGTTTTTTTGGCTTTTGATAAGGTACTTGGAGCAGAAAATAATTTTTCTCTTGTGCAATTATACAGAGGAATTTATTAGTCAGATAAGAAAAAAGCTAAGAGAAGTGCTAAGAATGGAATTGTAGCAGAGATTGTTAGTTGCTCACCTAATATTAATTTTCTCCTTATCCGTAGTATGACAAGTCCAATTTTCATGGGCAATAGTGTACCCAGATTAAAAAGTATTCTATTTCCCAGCCTCCCTTACAAACAGAACTGGGTAAGTGATATAGTTTCGGTCAATGATTAAAATAATGGAAGTAAGGCTAGAACCCCTGGGACTACTTTAAAGTTAGTGATCCTTTGCTGGTATACTTTTCTGCTCTGTGGACTTTTTCCTTTTTCCTCCATGAAATTTGATATGCATGACAGATTGGAGTCCGTTTATCCTATAGTCATGAGGGAAAATCAAGAGAATCACAGGTATTTCAGCCCAGACCTCAACGTTGTAATTGTTTCTTTGATGAGGTCAGTTTTGCTTATATTGGCTGCTTATGAGAATTTACTAGGGATATTTAAAAAATTGAAATGATGAGACTACTACCAAGAGGTAGGATATATAGATTGTGGCAGTCGAGGTTGCCTATTACAATAGCCAAGTGAATTGAAAATATATTTTAAAAAGCATCAGCTGTAAAAGCAAGTTTATGATACTAGAATTCCAGAGAGCGAAGAAACATTCTGAGGTATGTAGGTGAACAATACTCATTTCTCTCCCTGGGGGTCTTGGCCTAGGCAGAGGGACTCTGCTTAGAGAAAGAGACATAATGTTTTTAGTGATTATACAGGAAAACTGAAACACTTCAGATGCATGTCTGGTTTTCCACATGGGTCTTAGAAGTTTTGGTGCTGTACAGGTGGCTGAGGAACTAACTCAAAGTTTCTAAAAAGCAGAGCAAAAACCCCTACATCTCATGATACTTAAAAAATAAAGACCACCATGGAAGGGAACTTACCTTAAACATACAGCTGGTCTCTCCTTCAAGACATTTGCTAGATTTTAAAATGTAGGAAACAGGAAACTGAAGAGCTGACCTGAGAATCTTGGAAGGGCAGAGATGTAACTTCCACTGTTTGTCAGAGTGGAAGAGATGGAAACTCACCAGACTTTCAAGAAAAAGTCCAAGAAGGATGAGGAAAAGAAAGAAAAAACCATTTTTGGTGACAGTTAACATTATCTAGAAATCCCTAACTTTTTTTTTTATACACAGAAGTTATTATACCATAAAAATACTAGACATACTGTGAGGCATAACAAATATGATTTGTGGTGAAAATAAAAAGCAGATAATTGAGGTAGGGCCACACATGGTCCGGATATTGGAGTTGGTACACAAGAAATTTAAAGTAACAGATTAATATGGTTAAGAAAATTAAGGAAGGTATGGATAAATAGAAGAAATAATAGAAAATTTCACCAAAGAATTGGGATCTATAAAAAATGAAATGACATATAGAACTAAAAATTAAAATATTTGAAATCAAGAAATCAATAGATGGGGTTTATGAGATTCAATACAGAAGAACATAGATTTAGTGAACTGGAAGATAGAGGAAGAGAAAATATCCTAGTTGAAGCATAATAAGACAAAAGAATTGAAAGAACAAAACAGTATAACACATATGTATATTATTATACTGATAATCCAACTTGGGGATAGGGGTGGGGAAATATTAATTTATGGTTTTTTCAAGATGGTGGGCTAGAGGGTGGCTGCATTTCACGTTGCTCCAGGACGCAGGATTCAAAAGAGGAGATAGTGAGAGACTTGGGACCAACTCAAAGCCGCCGGGTGAGTCTCTCCCGTTGGGGAGGCGTCCGGATGGGGCGGTAGCCCCGGAACACAGGGAACTTTGTGAAGTAGAGTTGCTCGGTGAGACACCCCTCCCCCCGCTGGAGCGGTAAACACGGACAACTGGGATCATCGTAGAGGAGGCGGCTCAGCACAGCGCTTGGACTTGGAGCAACCACTGGGACTCCGGGCGGCTGCCTGAGGAGGAGCCGCGTGGCGAGCTGTTTGGACTCAGAATGACCACTTCTGAACACCGGGGGTTGCCTGGAGAAAGAGGAGGAAAAGGCGGGTCGCTTGGTCTAGGAGTGACTGCATCAGAGCCACAGGCGGTTGCCAGAGGAGGAGGCGAGTGGTGAGTTGATGGACTAAAAGTGATCACTCCTGAACACTGGTGGCCTGTCTGGAGGAGGAGCACGGTGGGTCACTTGGTCTCGGAGTCACTACTCCTGAACACCCGGGGGCCTACCCCGAGAAGGAGGAGGAGGAACAGGGCGGGTCACTTGGACTTGGAGTGACTGCCTAGGGCTATGGGCGGTTGGCGGGAGGAGGAGACGCGAAGTGAGTTGCTTGCACTCCTAGTGACTGCGTCGGAAACCGGGCGGCTGTCCAGAGGAGGAGGTGTGTGGTGGGTCTCTGGGTCTCAGAGCTATTGTATGGGGCTCCAGGTGGCGGCTCAGAGGAGGGGCCGCATAGCCAGGTGATTAGGTGCAGAGCAGGGTCCCAGGACCTAGGAGGCTTCTTGCTGGAAGAGCCGCACAGAGACACGCCTAGGGGCAGAGCGAAGTTTCCAGGACTGCGGGCAGAGTCTCTGGGAGAGACAGCCTAAGGAGACTCGCCTGCGAGGGGTGAGGCTCCCAGGCCCAGGAGGTAGGTCTGGGCCCCTGGGAACGTTGCAGAGGAAGACAGCCCAGCCCAGGCGGTAGTTGTAGATTGAGGGGAACCTCTAGGAGGGGAACTGACCAGCGAGATCTCCCCACCGGGTGAGTCTTTCCTGCTGGGTGAGGTTTTCCCACAAGGACGGTAAAACCAGAGACACAGGCACAAACAGGTCTTGCCTCAGCCTGCAGCCTATTTCCCCGTTGGATGACCATTGGTCAACAAGTGGAGGCACCTCTGCCCACTAGCAGGGAATAAACCCCAGCTGAGGGTCACCACCCCTAGAGAGGCAGCTTCTTCATGGAGCTCCACATTATCAACTTCCTCCAAGACTTCAGGCTACTGAAGGAAAAGAGGGGATATACTAGCAATCTTCAGGGACATTATAAGTCGATAGAGGAAATCTGCAATATCTTAATGACCCACTGATTCCTGAACAATATGAGAAAACAAGGGAAGAAAATGTCCCAAACAAATCTAGATGTTACATCAATAGAATCCAACGACAGCATGGCAGAAGAAATGACAGAAAGGGAGTTCAGAATGTACATAATTAAAATGATCAGGGAAGCAAATGATGAGATGAAAGAGCAAAAGCAGGCATTGAATGATGAGATGAAAGAGCAAATGCAGGCATTGAATGATCGCACCAATTGACAGTTAAAAGAGCATATTTAGGAAGCAAAAGATCATTTCAATAAAGAGTTAGAGATATTGAAAAAAAACCAAACAGAAATCCTTGAAATGAAGGAAACAATAAACCAAATTAAGAACTCCATAGAAAGCATAACCAATAGGATAGAACACCTGGAAGACAGAACTTCAGATATTGAAGACAAAATATTTAACCTCAAAAACAAAGTTGAACAAACAGAGAAAATGGTAAGAAATCATGAACAGAATCTGCAAGAACTATGGGATATCATGAAAAGGCCAAATTTGAGAATTATTGGGATTGAGGAAGGTTTAGAGAAATAAACCAAAGGAATGAACAACCTATTCAATGAAATGATATCAGAAAATTTCCCAAATCTGAAGAATGAAATGGAAAATCAAGTCCAAGAGGCTTATAGGACTCCAAATACACAGAATTACAACAGACCCACACCAAGGCACATTATAATGAAAATACCTAACATACAAAATAAAGACAGAATTTTAAAGGCTGTGAGAGAAAAGAACCAAATTACATTCAGGGGGAAACCAATACAGATATCAGCAGATTTTTCAATCCAGACCCTAAAAGCTAGAAGGGCCTGGAACAACATTTTTCAAACTCTGAAAGAAAATGGATGCCAACCAAGAATCTTATACCCAGCAAAACTTACCTTCAAATTTGATGATGAAATAAAATCATTCCATGATAAACAAAAGCTAAAAGAATTTACAAAAAGAAAGCCAGCATTACAGAACATTCTCAGCAAAATATTTCATGAGGAAGAGATAAAAAACAAAGAAGCAAATCAGCAAAGGGAGGAATTATCCTAAAGGAACTGTCAAATAAAGGAGGAACCAAGATGTGTCAAAAAATAAATAAATAAATAAATAAAATTTTAAATATGAACCAAATGACCGGGAATACAAATCATATCTCAATAATAACCCTGAATGTTAATGGACTGAATTCATCAATCAAAGGACATAGACTGGCAGATTGGATTAAAAAGAAAGATCCAACAATATGTTGCCTGCAAGAGACTCACCTCATAGAAAGAGATACCCATAGACTAAAGGTGAAAGGATGGGGAAAAACATACCATGCACATGGACTCAGCAAAAAAGCTGGAGTATCCATCCTCACTTCAGATAATGTGGACTTCGAGCCAATGTTAGTCAGAAGGAATAAGGAAGGACATTTCATACTGCTTAAGGGAAGCATAAATCAGCAAGATATAACAATCATAAACATCTATGCCCCAAACAATGGCTCATCCACGTATGTTTAACAAATCCTTCTCAATTTTAGAAACCAAATAGACCACAACACAATAATACTAGGTGATTTTAACATGCCTCTTTCACGACTGGACAGATCTTCCAAACAAAAATTGAACAAAGAAACCATAGATCTCAATAACACAATCAATAATTTAGACTTAACAGACATTTATAGAATATACCATCCAACCAAGAGTGAATACACTTTCTTCTCAGCAGCACATGGATCCTTCTCTAAAATAGACCATATTTTATGCCACAAAGCTAATGTCAGCAAATACAAGAAGATAGAGACACTACCTTGTATTCTATCAGATCATAATGGATTGAAGTTAGAAATAAATGAAAGAGTAAAAAACAGAAACTACTCCAACACCTGGAGATTAAACAATATGTTATTATATGATGAATGGATAACAGAAGATATTAGGAAGGAAATTTAAAAATTCTTAGAGGGAAATGAGAACAAAGAAACATCATATCAAAATCTCTGGGACACTATGAAAGCAGTACTTAGAGGAAAATTTATTTCATGGAGCGCATTTAATAAAGAAGTAAAACTCAACAAATAAATGACCTAACACTACAGCTCAAAGCCCTAGAAAAAGAAGAACAGACCAACACCAAAAGTAGTAGAAGACAGGAAATAGTTAAACTGAGAGCTGAAATCAACGAAATTGAAACAAAAGAAACAATACAAAAAATTGACACAATAAATACTTGGTTCTTCGAAAAAATAAACAAAATTGATAAACTTTTAGCCACACTAACAAAGAGAAGACGAGAGAAAACCCAAATCACTAAAATTTGAAATGAACAAGGAAATATCACAACAGACATGACTGAAATACAAAACATAATTAGAAGCTCTTTTGAAAATCTATACTCTAACAAAATAGAAAATTTCGAAGACATCAACAGATTTCTAGAGACATATGAATTGCCTAAACTGAACGAGGAGGACATACACAATTTAAATAGACCAATTTCAAGTAATGAAATAGAAGAAGTCATCAAAAGCCTACCAACAAAGAAAAGTCCAGGACCAGATGGGTTCTCAGCCGAGTTCTACAAAACCTTTAAAGAAGAGCTCATTCCAATACTTCTCAAAGTATTCCATAAAATAGAAGAGGAGGGAACTCTCCCAAACTCATTCTATGAAGCCAATATTACCCTGATACCTAAACTAGACAGAGACACATCGAGGAAAGAAAATTTCAGACCAATATCCTTAATGAACATCGATGCAAAAATTCTCAACAAAATTTTAGCAAATCGCATCCAAAAACATATTAAAAAGATAGTGCACCATGATCAAGTGGGTTTCATCCCAGGGATGCAAGGTTGGTTCAACATCAGGAAATCAATAAAAGTCATTCACCATATCAATAGACTTAAAGTCAAGAATCACATGATTATTTCAATAGATGCAGAAAAGCATTTGATAAAATACAGCACCCCTTCATGCTCAAAACACTAGAAAAAATAGGGATAGTGGGAACATTCCTTAATATTGTAAAGGCCATCTATTCTAAACCCATGGCTAATATCATTCTAAATGGTGAAAAACTGAAAGCATTCCCCCTAAAAACTGGAACAAGGCAGGGATGCCCTCTTTACCACTTCTTTTCAATATCGTCCTTGAAACTGTAGCCAGAGCAATTAGACAAACCAAAGAAATTAAAGGGATACGAGTAGGAAAAGAAGAACTCAAACTATCCCTATTTGCTGATGATATGATTGTATACTTAGAGGAACCAGGAAATTCCACTAGAAAACTTTTAGATCTCATTAGTGAATTCAGTAAAGTAGCAGGATATAAGATCAATGCACATAAATCTAAGGCATTTTTATACATAAGTGATGAATCTTCAGAAAGAGAAATTAGGAAAACTACCCCATTCACAATAGCTTCGAAAAAAATAAAATATTGGGAATCAATCTCACAAAAGAGGTGAAAGACCTCTACAATGAGAACTACAGAACACTAAAGAAAGAAATTAAAGAAAACCTTAGAAGATGGAAAGATCTCCCATGTTCTTGGATAGGAAGAATTAATATTGTCAAAATGGCCATACTACCAAAAGTGCTATACAGATTCAATGCAATTCCAATTAAAATCCCAATGATGTACCTTACAGAAATAGAGCAAGAAATTATGAAATTCATCTGGAAGAATAAAAAACCCAGAATAGCTAAAGCAATCCTTGGCAGAAAGAGTGAAGCAGGGGGTATCGCAATACCAGATCTTCAACTCTACTACAAAGCAATAGTAACAAAAATGGCATGGTATTGGTACCAAAATAGAAAGGTGGATCAATGGTACAGAATAGAGGACACGGACACAAACCCAAATAAATACAATTTTCTCATACTAGACATAGGGGCCAAAAATATGCAATGGAGAAAAGATAGCCTCTTCAACAAATGGTGCTGGGAGAATTGGAAATCCATATGCAACAGAATGAAACTAAACCCATATCTCTCACCATGCACGAAACTAAACTCAAAATGTCTTAAGGATCTCGGAATCAGACCAGAGACCTTGCATCTTATAGAAGAAAAAGTAGGTCCAGAGCTTCAACATGTCGGCTTAGGACCAGACTTCCTCAACAGGACTCCCATACCACAAGAAATAAAAGCAAGAATTAATAACTGGGATAGATTCAAACTAAATAACTTTCTCTCAGCAAAGGAAACTACAGCAATGCGAAGAAAGAGCCTACAGAGTGGGAGAAAATCTTTGCCAATCATACTTCAGATAGAGCACTAATCTCCAGAATCTATAAAGAACTCAAAAAACTCTACACCAAGAATGCAAATAATCCAATTGACAAATGGGCTAAGGAAATGAATAGACACTTCACAGAAGAAGATATACAAGCAATCAACAAACATATGGAAAAATGTTCAACATCTCTAGTAATAAGAGAAATGCAAATCAAAACCACCCTAAGATTCCATCTCACCCCAATTAGAATGGCGATTATCAAGAATACAAGCAACAACAGGTGTTGGCGAGGATGTGGGGAGAAAGGTACACTTATACATTGCTGATGGGGCTGCAAATTAGCGCAGCCACTCTGGAAAGCAGTGTGGAGACTCCTTAGAAAACTTGGAATGGAACCACCATTTGAGCCAGCTATCCCACTCCTTGGCCTATACCCAAAGGACTTAAAATCAGCATGTTACAGAGATACAGCCACATCAATGTTCATAGCTGCTCAGTTCACAATAGCCAGATTGTGGAACCAACCTAGATGCCCTTCAGTAGATGAATGGATAAAGAAACTGTGGTATATATATATACAATGGAATATTACTCAGCCATAAAGAATGATAAAATTATGGCGTTTGCAGGCAAATGGATGAAACTGGAGAATATCATGCTAAGTGAGATAAGCCAATCTCAAAAATCCAAAGGATGAATGATATCGCTAATAAGTGGATGATGACACATAATGGGGGGTGGGAAGGGTTAGTGTTAGTGTTAGAGTTAGGGTTAGGGAGGGGGGCAAGAATGGAGGAAGGAAGGACTGTATAGAGGGAAAAGAGAGGTGGGAGGGGTGGGGGGGAAGGGAAAAAATAACAGAATGAATCAAACGACATTACCCTATGTAGATTTATGATTGCACAAATGGTATGCCTTTGCGCCATGTACAAACAGAGAAACGGCATGTATCCCATTTGTTTACAATGGTGAAGGAAAAAAAAAGAAATATTAATTTATAGTGTTTGTGGATTGCCACAGTGTAAATATTCTCACAATGGATAATTCCAAGGAATTCATGGTACACGATCACACAAATTTTCTGAGTATTAAAATAATCAATTCTGGCATACTGGTGCCAGCATACCATTGCACTGAAATCATATTTAGAATATGTAAAATGTTTAATTTAAGACTCAGAAAAAGAAAAGAAAATAGGCAGAAGCAACATTTGACAAGAATATAAACTGAGACTATTTCAAAAATTTTGAAATATGTCAAGCTGTAGATTAAGGACTATAGTGAACTATAAGCTTGATAAACACCAGGATGACAACTACATATATTGTAAAATTGTTGCCAACCAAGGTGGAATGGGTGACATCCAAAAAGATAGGTCTGTGTCATAATCCCTGGAACTTGTGAATGTTGCATTGTTTGAAAAAGGATCCTTATAAATATAATTAAATTAAGGATTTTTTAGATGAGGAGATTGTCAGGATCATTTCATACAGATAGTCTCTAAATGTTTTTTCATGCCTATTCTACCACTGCAGAAAAAAAAAAAGAGAAATGCAAATTGCTTGCCTTAGTTATGAAGAGGAGGATAGATCTTATAAAAAATCAAAACACACTGAGACTATTATGAACATTGTTTTTAACCAATAAATTTGGATGAAATTGATACCTTTTTAAAAAATACAACTAACCTGACAGAAGAAAAAATAAAAAACTTAAGTACTGTTGTGTTTATTAAAAAAACTTTTCCATTGAAAAATAACTATCCTACAATGAAAATCCTGCACTGATAGATACAGAATTGAATTCTTAACAAACATTTATTAAAAAAATGTTTAATGAATTTTTTTCTTATAAAATACAAAATGAGTGATGTTTGTTTATTTCTTCATAGGCCAGCATAACCTTGATTACAAAAGCTATGAATTATTTAAAAAAAAGGAGATAAAAGAAGAAGGAAGAAAGAAGGGAGTAAAAGAATATTGTGAAACATTGTCTCATGAAAGTAAATGCATTTAAAAAATGAAACTCAGTTACATATAAAAAGAATAATACATCACAACCCAGTGGGATTTATTTTGTAGACACACTGTAGTTCAGTATTCAAAAATCAACAAGGCATTTTATTATCACAAAAAAAGAGAGAAAGGAATTATTATTGCATTAAGTACAAAGCATTTAAGAAAATTAGGAGACATTAATGACTTTTAAAGGTCTTGGAAAAGGTGGAACAAAATGGAATTTTCTTATTTTGGTAAAGACATCTATTTAAAAGCCTTTAGGAGGCATCATAATAGTTGATGAAATATTCAAAACTTTCCTTCTGAGGTTAGGTGTCAGTCAAGGAGGCCTGTTAGCATTACTATCCTTCAAGATTTTCTGGAGGTCTTATGAAGTACAAATAAAGCAAGAAAAAGAAGTGAGTAAGGATTGAAAAGGAAGATGTAAACATTGTTTTCAGAGGAAACTATTCTATTAGTAGACCATTTAAAAAGAGTCTCTAAACTGTCAAAGTAAGTAAGTGAATTTAGGAAGGTAATTAGAAGCAAGTTAGCCATGTGAGTTAATTTTTTTTCCTCTATGCCATCAAGAACTGAATAAGAAATGAAATTTGAGCTTTTTGACAATGGGTTTGCTGCCAGAACACAGGTGTCATGAATATCACCATTAAATCAAAGCCAAAATAGGAAAGGAAAAGACTTGTTAACATCATTATCATTGGACATGTAGATTAGGGCAAGTCCATCACTACTGACCATTTAGACTGGTGGGACTAACAAAAGAACCATTGAAAAATCTGTAAAGGGGCTGCTGAGGTGGGAATGGGCATCTTCAAGGATGCCTGGGTCTTGGATGATCTGAAAGCTGAACTTGAGCGTGGTATCACTATTGAATCTCCCTGTGGAAATTTGAGACCAGCAAGTATTACAAGATTATTGTCGATGCCCTAGGATACAGAGACTTTATCCAAAACACGATTGCAGGCACACCTCAGGCTGAATGTACTGTCTTGATTGTTGCTACTGGTGTTGGTGAATTTGTAGTTGGTGTCTCCAAGAATGGACAGACCTGCAAGCATGCCCTTCTGGCTTCCACACTGGATGTGAAACAACTAATTGTTGGTGTTAACCAAATGGATTCCACTGAGTCACCTTAGAAGAGATATGAGGAAATCGTTAAAGGAGATCAGCATCTACATTAAGAAAATTGGCTCAACCCTGACACAGTAGCATTTGTGCCAATTTCTGGTTGGAATAGTGATAATGTGCTGAAACCAAGTGAGTATATGCCTTGGTTCAAGGGATGGAAAGTCTCCCATAAAGGTGGTTGCGTGAAGTTTTGGATTGCATCCCGCCACCACCTTGTCCTACTGACAAGTGTTAAGATCTCTACAAAATTGGTGATAATGGTGCTGTCTCTGTGGGCTGATTGGAGACTAGTTGAGAACAACTGGAGTTGCTCTCAAGTCTGGCCTGGAGGTCACCTTTGCTCCAGTCAATGTCACAACTGAAGTAAAGTCAGTTGAAATGCACCATGGAGGTTTGAGTGGAGCTTTTCCTGGGGACAATGTGGGCTTCAATGCCAAGAACCTGTATGTCAAAGAAGTTTGTCACGGCAGTGTTGCCAGTGACAGCAAAAATGACCCACCAATGGAAGCAGCTGGTTTCACCGCTTATATGATTTTCCAGAAATATCCAGCCAAAGTCAATGTTGGCTCTGTCCCTGTACTGGATTGTAACATAGCTCACATTGCTGAGCTGAAAGAAAAGATTGATCACCGTTCTGGTAGAAGCTGGAAGATGGTTCTAAATACTTGAAACCTGATGAAGCGGCCATCTTTGCTATCGTTCAGGCAAGTCCACGAGTGTTGAGAACTTCTCTAACTATCCTCCTCCAGGTTGTTTTGCTGTTTGTGATATGAGGCCAACAGTTGCTGTGGTTGTCATCAAAATCATGGACAAGAAGGCTGCTGGAGCTGGCAAGGTCACCAAGTCTGCTTAGAAAGTTCAGAAGGTTAAATGAATATTACCCCTAACACTAGCCACCCCAGTCTTAGTGGTGAAAGAATTATCTCAGAACTGTTTATCTCAATTGGCCATTTAAGTTTCATAGTAAAGGAGTTGTTAATGATAAAAATGTATCATAAAACCTTCAGAAGGGATGGAGAATGTTTTGTGGACCATTTGTGGTGGTAGTTTTAAGATACTAGTTTTTAAAATCAGTACTTTTCTTTTTGCTTTTGGTGCATTACAGTTGTACATTATAGTTGGGTTCATTTGACATAATTATACATGCATGGGACTTAATTTACTCCATTTTAATTTCCTGTGCTGCCTTTTCCCTTCCCTCTTCCTATTTCCCTTTCCCTTCCTCTACTGGTCTTCCTTTCACTTGTTTAATTTGTGCTTTATAGATACATACACGGGTGGAATTCACCCTTGATATATATATGTGCATAGCATAATTTTGTTGAATTCATTCTGCATTTCTTCCCCTTTACCATTCTTCCTCTCTCCCTCTCAATCTCCTTCTTCTACTCCATTGATCTTCCCTATATCTTTATGATATGTGACTTCTCTTTCCCTCTTCTAACTTTGCTCTAGCTTCTACTTATGTGAGAAAGCATCTGACTCCTGATTTTCTGGCTTATTTCACTTAACATGATGTTCTCTAGTTCCATCCACTTACCAGCAAATGCCATAATTTCATTTTTCATTGTGGCTGAGTAAAACTCTATTGAGTATATAAGCCGCACTTTCTTAATTCATTCATCTATTGATGGGCACCTGGGCTGGTTCCATATCTTGTCTACAGTGAGTTCCACTGCTCTAAAATCAGTCCTTTTTAATGGAAATATGACAAAATATCTGAGAATTTTGAGACCCATTAAAAGAAAAGTTTTATGAGAAAAAAGAGAAAATGAAATTTGAAAAATTCAAATTTCTTGCTTCTTCAAACAAGTGTGTGTTAATACACTGATAGGGATTAACTGTATGGTAACTGTAGGCAGGTAGGGCATGGCTGGAGGAGGTGGGTCTCTGGGAATGTGCCTTTAGGGTGTATATTTTGTCCTTGTTGAGCAGAGCTCTCTCTCTGCTTTCTGATTATCATGTCCTAAATGGCTTTCCTCCACCACACAGGCTGCCTATGAACTGAGACCTTTGAAATTGTGAGCCCCTAAATAAACTTTTCTTCCTCTAATTCTTCTTGTCAGGTCTTTTGGTCACAGTGGTGAAAAAGATGACTAAAACACCATCATATGAGGTAATATGTGTGAAAATGCCCATCATAGTGCCAGGCAGATAGGCTGTAAAGTACTGTGAGCTGCTCTTATTACCATTAACAGTAGAGTTAGTTTTACTTGAACATCTGCCATCATGGTGATAAAGTGCCCGTTTTGTAGACATGTAAGTTTTACACCTAAAGCCTTTTCATTGCATTGTATTTTGCAGTAAATATTTGAATTCACTTGATGCTTGAAATCACCATTTCTGTACCACCACAATAGATTATGTCCAGCAATGTGAGACTGTCTTCTGGCCTACCTATCAAGGCTTTGCAAGTGTTGAGGATGTAGAAAAATTAGAACTCTGAACACCATTAGTGGGAATGTAAAATAATGTTGCTACTTTGGAAAATGGTCTGGGAGTTCCCCAATATGAAACATAAAGTTACTATATGACCCAGCAATTCCTCCCCTAGGTATATACTCAAAAGATATAAAAAATATAGACACTTGTACTTAAGTGCTTATAGCAGCATTACTCATATAAGAGCCAGAAGGTGAAAACAATGCAGATGTCCATCAACCAATGAGTGGATTGACAAAATGCAAAATCCATGAAGTAGAATATTATTGAACCATAAAAAGGAACAAAAAACTGATAAGATTGTTATAACATAGATAAAGCTTGGAAACATTATGCCAAGTGAAAGAAATCAGTCACAAGAAAATCACATACTATATGATTCCATTTATATGAAAGTTCAGAGTAGAGAAATCTGCAGGTGTGTAAGTACATGTATTCTACGTATTTATATATGTTTTATAAATACAGTATAATATATGTACACACATATATTTAAAAATAGATTATTGATTGCTTAGGGCAAGGTGGAAGGAGTGTTGAAGGTAAGGGAGGAAACGGCTATGGATAGGGAACTTCTTGGAGTGATGAAAATATTTTGATATTGATGGTGGTAATAATTACACATAATCACACACAATAATTACATGTACTTGTGAATTGTATACTTTAAAAGGTGATTTGTATGATATATGAATTATATTGATTGGTATATAAAGCTGTTAGAAACTAGCAGTAAAAAGACTTTCCCCTGGCCACGTCTCTGCAGTAGTGCCTCCATGAACACTGTACAGCGAAAGTGAATTTCAGATTTGACCTCCTGACCTCTGTATTCTCTCCCTTGGTTCCTCTTTGAAAAGTTTCTCTTGCCTTCTTGCTAGGTTGGTACCTTATTTATGTAGGGTCACTTACAATATAACACTTGCGTGTGAATCTACCTGACTTGTCTCAATATTTAAGAAGGAAATATTAAATTTAAAACAAACAAAACTACAAAAGTAATAAGAAGAACAACAGCAAAAGTAGGAATTCCCCTTCTCTTGAAACCTGACTAAAAGAAAATAGTCTTACCATGGACTAAAAAATGTAATCTTTGTTCTCAAAGCAGAAGAATGACTTTTCCCCTTTGGGTACCACTTCTGTCCATGTCTGTGCACAATGAAACCCATGGTTTAGTTTCAAAGGAGAAAAGTTACAGGAAAACATGAGTTACAAAGGGGAATTGAAATGTATAGTTTTGCTTTAAAATATCTCTATGGCCTATGTTAGAAATTCTTCACTTTCAATTTTCCTAGTCAACCTTCAGTCTTTGTACAGGAATCACATCTTCAGGGAACTCTTTCCAGAACACTTTGATTGTCTCAGATTACAGGTCCCCTTAGAACCTGACCTCTCTCTTTCATAATATGTTACTTTGTTTTGGGGATGATATGATGAATTTTTGTCTTTTATACTAGACTGAAGATTTCATAAGAGCAAAGATCTATCAATTTTTGGTACTGAATGTATTACCAGTACCTTGGACAGAGCCCAGGAGATTCTATAGTTTCAACAACTATTATAAAACCTATTATAGTGTACTTCAATAATGAGAATTAATATATAATTATATTGACAATCCTTGTAGTATGTTCAACCCTTTTCTCATGAGTGGGGGAGGCTGAAGTGCTTACTTTCTAACGGAGGATGTGGTGTTGAATGAAGTTAGTTAAATGGCAAACAGTCTGCTTTGGGAAACAGAGTGGATCCCTGTATATCATGGCCCAGTATTCTTGAATCAAGGTGATGAATAAATGCCCACTCATTATTCTTGGCATGAGTTGTTCTTCCCTGGAAGTACCTATCAATACTGAACCCAGGAACATGCCCATCAATAAACTAAACTTCAGTTTGAAATGCCAACAGGTGGTGCTATACTATAGCTATTATAGGAATAGATAGGGAACCAGTGGCAGGACCCCTGGAACTCCTGGCCATTTAGCTAGTCCACTTATTAGCCAAGTCATTTTATAACCACAGTATGACTGTGCATTTTTCATGATGTAATTTTTTTTAGTTTTCACTTACCTCGTAGGATTTTTTCTATACCCCTCGAGTTGATGAAAGACTGCGCAAGAGCTGTGCAAATTCAGTGATGGTGAATGCACAGGGTAGGATTTGTTGTGAGGCAAAGCTATTTGTTAAAGAGATAATGTCTTTAAGCCTCTCATTTCAAAGATTTATGCAGAAGTTTTCTCAGTTTATTCTGTGGTGATACCTTGATTCTAAGCATTAAATGAATTCAAATATTTACTTATGGCTGCAAATAGAATGCAATGAGAGGTTTTAGGTGGAAATACCAAGTCCATGAAATGAGTATTTTATCCTCATGATGGCAGACTTTCAAGTAAAACCAATTCTAGTAATAATGATAACTGTAGCAGCTAATACTACTTGCCAGGCAGATAATCTGCCTGGCACGATAATGGGCATTTCCACACATATTACCATTGAATTCTAATAACAACCTGTGAAGTAGGAATTATATTCCATTTTTATAAATGTGGTAGTTGAGGCATAGGGAGGTTAAGTGACTTTTCAAAGGGTACTAAAAACATATAGCAGAGTTGAAATTGAGCAAACCTGTTATCATTTAGAAATTCAAACACAAAAGCTCAATTTTTTTTATTTGATTCAATTCATTAAGAAAGACACATTAGAAAGACCCATCAAAATCTCTAGGGCAAGAAGTGGTGTACTATTTAAATAATTCTTATGTAAAATTTAAAATAAGTAGGCACTGAAGTGTTTTTTTTTAAAAAAAACTAATTAAATCTTAGTACACAGATATATAAATCTACTCAAGGCGGATCTCTTAGTGTGGGTTCCCCAAGAAGCACATCCACAGTCAAAGACTTCTGTATAGTTAGTTTATTTACGACGTAATTTCAGGGAGCAGAGGTAATTGATGGGGAAGAGGAAAATCCCACTAATGGTGTGTTTGTCACTGGTTAGTTACTATTGAACATGCCAGAATCTTCTAAGGAAGCTGACAAAATATGACTGAGAACTGACACTTGGAGGATGCAAGGGAAAAGGATTATCCATCCACTACCATTCCACGCTGTCTCCATAAGTGTTGACATCCTCGTGCTTCTGGGTGTCACACATGAGTGCCACAGGTTTCCTGCCCGTGTTCCAGGTAGCAATGTAAGACATTCTCCTAAGCAGAAGAGAGGTTCTTGGGTAGGCCAAGGCAAAGCAAGACTACCCTCAGGTTATACCTGTCAGAGGCTGATGTAAGCTTTCAGCAGAGGCTGAGCAGGTCTGATGTGGTATACAGCAGACTGTGGTACACTTCCTGTGGGAATACATGGTATTAATATGTGGATTTTGGTAATAGTAATGACTAGATTTATATGTATTTTTCTAAAAATGATACTAAAGCTGTGAACCAATGGTTTGAAATTAAAATATCTTTTAAGGAGTCTACTTTTTTCCTCATTATGTTACCATAGAAACAGAGCACAGCACACTGTTTTTAATTTAAGTTCCAATTTTTATGGATTATTCCTGATTTTATTATCAAGAGCACATACAATATGGTCATTATTTATTTAGTTTTTCATGCTTACTAAATATAAAAATTCTGATTAATTTTGAAGAGTGCAGTATCTAAGTATTTCTTCCTTTGCAAATTTATCTCTAAAGGAAGACAGGCTAAGATCCAAACAAACAAAAATTTAGTATTAAAAGTGCAGAAAAATTATCAGTTCCAAACTACTAATCGGGTTACTGACTCCAAGAAGAAGTATCAAGGTAGAGTAGAAAGAATGTTGACCTTAGAGTCAAGAAACAGGTTTTCTTCTTTGGGCTTTATTACTTCAGCACTGTATGATCTTGACCATGAAGTTTTAAGCTTTGAATCTCAGTTTTGAATCTCAGAAGTAAAACTATTTATCACACAGGATTGTTGTGAGGATTTAATAAGACTACCTATGTTAAAGCACATAGTAGAGTTTCAGTGTCTGGAACATAGTAAGTAAGCCATGGGTATGGATTGGGTATAAATATGAAATGTGCACCTTGCACTGGCTCTGGTACACACACTGATCATGTATGCCATCAGACTGGAGGCCATCTTTTCAGCATCTTCTAGTTCTTCTTGTGCTTATTTCCTACCCTTTGAGCCCTTGCCTATTTGTTGTTCCTTTAGAAGGATTTTCTTTGGTGGGCCCCTCCTTACTTTATTTGACGTGTGAGTTAATCAGTATCTCTAACTTCCTGGAAAGACAAGAAAGAACCTCAGAACACCTTAATCCTAAAGACAATGCTCTTGGTAGCAAACAACAGAAAATGGTGGTGGCTAATTAAAACATAAAAGCACCAGGACTTGGGGAAAAGATGAGGAGTCTATGGAATCAGAACATAAGACCCAACCAAAGGAGGCTAGGTAGCCAAAATGACACCATTGGAACATTCCAACGAGGATTCACTGGATAGCGTCTGGAACTGCCACCACTGCTGACACCAGGCACTGGATGCCTCTGGTCAGTGGAATGAATTCTTCCTTGTACTTTCCTTATCTTTATATATTGTCATTACCTTATATTTATGCCTTCCTTACCCTCAAATTTTTATGACATCTGCTTAAGACTTAAAATTCCAGAGGTGAGCCTCTTCAATTGACTAAAACATATTCCATGTGACTGCATTTTGGTTGCTAGGAAATGGGGAAGCATTTTTGGCTAGGCTTTCCACTGAGACCCACACTCTGGAAAATTCTCTGAAAATTGGGAGTGTGTAATGATGCTTAGCAGTTAAAAAATGCTTAGCATGGAAAAATTCCACCAAAGTCTACCATATTGAATGTGCAATATCCCACCAATACCATTTCACTTATAATATACTTCAAAATACATAATACATATATCCTATTTATAACTGAAAAATCACTCAATTCTTCCACATTAGGAGAAAACCCAAGTTTTGTCAATTACTATTTCAAGATTTTTGTTCCTCCTTTTACTTGGGTTGTTCTGTCTTGATATTCTTCAGTCTGTGGACTACTTGTGAAGTTGCTTGCCAGAATCACATCCTAAATAAAATAGTGGGGTCAGGGAAAGAAGCAGAAAAGTTAGTTAAAATTATAAACATTTAAATGAGACAGCAAGAACTGAGAGCGATAGAGACTTCAGACCTTATTTCTGAAAACTAATTATGAGGTCTTAATTATTTCAATGTTGAATCTTCAAGAGATAAAATTTTCTTAAGCATACTCTTAGAAAGTGTGTGAATTTCAGTTCCAGTCATAAGCCTAGAATTTGAGGAATTAAGTTTGTTATCTTCTTTCTTTTCACAATTTAGTGCCCCTAGAAGTAGTCACTCACCTCATAGTTCTTCATTCTGGTTTTAATGTTCTCTGACAGTTGCAGCCAGGTTTCTCAAAACCTTGCCTTTAGTAGACACTTAATGAGATGATCATATAATTTCTTTTCCTTTTGATTTCAAATGTTAAACCAATGTTATATTTCTTAAATCAATCCCACTGATGTGATTTATTATTTTAGATGTGTTTACGATGTAATGATATACATGTTTTAACATAATCATACATACATACATAAATATGTATATGCGCATATATATAAGATTTGGTTTCCTAATATTCATTTGCATCTGGAGACACACTTGCCATTTTCCTTTCTAATACTATCCTTGTCAACATAATGCTAGCATCATAAAATAAGTTTAGTAGTGTTTCTCCTTTATATTTTTTGATAGTTTGCAAAAGATATGGTTTTCTCCCCTGAATATTCACTAAAATCTGATGAAGTTGTCTGGAGTTTTATTTGTAGAAAGATTTTAAGCTGTTTCTTCAGTTACTTTGTATGGGGCCATGCAGATTTTCTATCTATTTTTGAGCAAATTTGGACAAGTATATTTTTCTAGAATTTTGCTCATTTCTTCCAAGTTTTCAAATTTGCTGACAAAAAGTATTTTTTATCTTTTTATTGCCTGCAGCAACTGTTGCAATGTATCTTTTTATTATGATATTTGAGGTATCTCTCATTTTTGTTCTTGATTAGTCTCACTAGAATTTGGTTGACTTTACCTTTTCAAGGTACCAACTTTTGACTGTGTAGATCTTCTATATTATATTTATTAAATACTTCATTAGTTTCCTCTTTATTATTTTCTTTTTTCTACTTCCTTTATACCTATTTTATTTTCTTTGTCAAAGTTCTAAGCTGCACATTAATTTGTCGGTGTTTAGGCTTTCATCTTTTTTAATATACACATTTAAGGCTTAAATTTTCTTCAAAGTATACAGATTAGTTACATTTCACAGGTTTTGATGTGAATCACTTTATTTTTGAAAATACATTTGTTTCCTTTATGATTTCTTGAATTTAAATCATTTAGAAGTGCAGTTATGCAAAAATGTGTCTATATTTGTTATTAATATCTTCCTTAATATACTTGTGTTCAGAGACTCTATTCTGAATACTTTTATTCCGGTGAATACTTTTTTTTTTTTTTCCCACAGTACTGGGGATCGAACTCATGGCCTTGTAATTGTAAGGCAAACACTCTATCAGCTAAGCTATCTCCCCAGCCCACTACTGTGAAACTTCTTGAGGCTTGTTTCATTCCTTGATTCATCTATCCAAAATATTTATTCAGTATTTACTATGTGTTATACCCTGTGTAAAGTACTGAGATTCAGTAATGAATAAACAGGTCAAAATTTCTGTTCTTATGGATTATATTGGGTGAAGCAGAGTTTGTTAGTGATGAAGTGCTGAAGAAACACAGTAGGGAAATGGATCTTAAAATATCTTTTAAACTTTTTATTTTAGTAAAGATGGTCGGATAAGACTTCACTTGAGGTGAAATGAGTGTTTTAGTCACCTTTTTAGCTGTGATGGAAATACCTGACAAGAATAACTTAAAGGAGAAAGAGTTTATTTTGGCTCGCAGTTTCAGAGGTTTAGTCCATGGTTGGCTGTCTCTGTCACTCTGGGCCCCAGGTAACACAGAACCTCATGACTGAAGGGTGCAGTAGAGGAAAGGTGTTTAGATCATGGTGGCAGGAAGCTGAAAGAGGAAGGGGTTGGGGCCACAGGGAAAGATGTACCCTTCTAGACACACCCGCAGTGACGCACTTCCTCCAGCCATGCCCCACTTGCTTATAGTTACCATCTGGGCACTCTATTCAAACTAGGATGGACTGATCACAGCTCTCATAAACTAATCGTTTCACCTCTGAACATTTCTGCATTAACACAGGAACTTTTGGGGGACGCATTATATACAAATCATAACAATGAGGAAAGATCCTAAAAGTGAAAGGAAGAGCTATGTAGAAATCTAGGGAAAGAACAATTGCAGTGGACCTGAGGCAAACGTGTTCCTGTTTGTTGGGGAAACGTTGAGGGGGTTGTTATAGTGAGAGGAGAATGGGGTGGAGGATAGAAGACGTAATCAGAGAGGAAATGGGGCATTAGATTGAGGCAAGAAGAATAATGGCCTCCCAAAGATGCCCACTTTTGAATCCCCAGGACCTGTATGTTACTTTATATGGTGAATGGGAATTAGGACTGCAGATGGTTGCTATTCAGTTGACCTGAAAATGAGGATTATCCTAGATTATCCAAGTGGGCCCAATGTAATCACAAGGATCCTTCAATGTGGAAGAAAGAGGCAGAAGAAAAAGAGTCAAAGAGGTGGCAGTGTGAGAAGGACCTGATCCAACACTGCTGGTTTTAAACATGGAGAAAGGGGATCGTGAGCCAAGAAAAAAAGGGGGGCTCTAGAGAAGATTCTTCCTGAGAACTTTCAGAAAGGAGCACACAAGAACACAGCTCTGCCAACACCTTGATAATTGCCCACTGAGAGCTCTTTTAGACGTCTGACCTCAAGCACTGTAAGATAATATATTTGTGTTGTTTTATGACACTGTTTGAAGTAATTTGTTACAGCAGCAATAGAAATGGCAAAGACTTCTACTTTCTCTCTGAGTGAACAAAAACTACTCATAGGTCTTGGGTGGAGAAGTGACCTAATTTAACCTAATAAGATCACTCTGGATGCTGTACTAAATACAGACTGAGCTTTTGGCTTGACTTTTCTGGATTTTATTGAGAGTTCATCAATTCATTTATGATTTAAAGAAAATATAACTTTACATATTTTGTTATGTCAAGGTCTCTATAGTTTGTTTTATTGCTGGAAATGTAAGTCTGAACTGCACTATAAATTAAACCTCTATGAAAAATTCATCAGAATTTGAAAACACTGAGATAAATGATCTAGTCCCCAATATATAAAATCAAGAGATAAATTTGAACTTTAATGAAAAATGGTAAAGAGACTTAGGAGAATATTTAATATTATTTTCCTTGGTCTGAGGATGTGACTCATTGGTAGAACTTTTGTCTAGCATGTTGGAGGCTCTAAGTTGGATTCCTACCACCACAAAAATTAAAAACAAAAAATTCTAATAAGAAAGAAACTTTTAGGTGACACATATAATGCTTTTGTTATCACTCTTGCCAAGGCCTAAAATTTATAGTGGTACTAATTAAATTTTCCATTAGAATGAATTCAGTAGCATTTTGTTACCATGTGCCCTGCTAAGAGAGTGACTTTACCTAAAAATAAATGTGTTCGTAATGAAAGGATTTCAAGGAAAAGAGCTAACTTTTCCCCAAATGGATGAAGATGTTGTGAATTTTTCCTTCAATATTTACAGCAGTGCATGGAGATGGCTGTCTACCCTTGTGTAAGTCCTATCTAGCAAGAGTTGCCAGAGGAGTGGGAAGGAACAGATGCAAGAAAGACTAAGCTATCCATATACTGAGGCTATAAATTACTCCATATTTGAAAAGGATGTTTTAAAATATTAAATTGTCTATTTATGTCAACATACAATAAACAGAGTTTGCTTGCTGCCTTCCTCTGATCCCCCTATTTTCTTCATCACTCATTTATTATTATTTTTGAGTTTTTCTTGACTCTTCACAAAGGCAGAGGGTGAAGAATTCCTCTTCAAGTTTTCTTCTACAAGTACCAAGCTCAACTCATCTGGCTCTAAGCAGATGAGTTAAAAGTTATATAAGGAGTGACTGGCTCAAACAAGGGTCAAATAGATTTTTCCTAACTTTAAGAATGAGGTTCTTATTTATAAAAAATTCCATAGACAAACAATCCCAAAAATTTTAATGCAGTTATCTTTAATTTATATACATGAATGGAGAGGGAATTGAGGTATTAATAATTTAAAATAGCTAATTAAAAAATAATTTATATTTAGCTTTGGAAAGCCTTATAATTCCCTCTATCATTCTCCTTTCTTAATTATATTTCTCATAAGTTAACAATAAAATTAATTTTCCATTCTTGAATGCAAATTAACTGATTATGGAAAGAGATGGTCCAGCATTTTGGCTGATTGAGGAGAGAAGCTTTTATAGGATTAAAATTTTGAATTTGAGTAATCCATAATTAAATATTTAGAGATGACTGTATTCTTGTTATCAATGTTTATGAGCCAAGACCACTAAAACCACAGCAGTCTTTTACCAGTGTTCTTTCTCCCAATCATTCACGTCTCCATTTCCTTTCTTTGTAAGTTAGATCCATTATATCTCTCCTAGAGGTGGGAGTGGGACCAATGTCATTCAAATTTTACTGCTACTAAGGTAGAGGTTGAAGTGGTCATGGGGATGGTAGTGTGTGTGTGTGTGTGTGTGTGGTGGGGGAGATAAAGGTTTGGAAGGTTACTGCAGTGTTCCCCAGAGAGAGTTTTAAGATTCTATGATGTCAGGGCAGTTTTGACTACTCAATCAGAGCTGTCCCCTTCACCTGGAGGTGAAGTCTCTCTGTACCCCTGCCCCCACTCACTTTCTTTTCCTGATTATCTTAAAGCTTTGCCTGGAGGCTGCAAGTGCTAGACACAGAGGGTTTCAAAAGTACACTCACAGGAAACAAAGGAAACGTGTAATTTTTAATTCACAGAGATAATACCACTGGCATGTACTTTAAGAACACTTTTTATTAGTAATGATGAGTTTCGCCAGTCCTTTTATCCTAATCTTCCTTATGACTACAGTAATTATGACCACTTTGAAATTTATAAAGTATGATACAAGCAAACAATGTCATGTGTTGTCTTAGACCGAAGAATACTTGAGGGATTTAAAGAAATCCTACTGTGTTCATAGGCAGATTGGGATAAAAAATGCAGTCAAAGTACATGTGGGTGGTATTATCTCTGTGAATTAAAAAATCACACCTTTCCTTTGTTTCCTGTGAGAGTGCACTTTTGAAAGCTTCTGTGTCTAGCACTTGGAGCTTCAAGTACTCCTGATCTGCTTCCCTGAGTCCACCATCTATCTGCCCCTGACTTTGGGACCTTCAGATCGACTTCTGAGATCAGATCATCCCCATTCTCCCTTCAGAAGCTACACTTCTTTTTCTCTTAAGAGTGCCTCTGCTAAACTGTGAGCACTCTGTCCTCTTACTGACTCACCAGCTCTTGTTGGGCAAGGCAGAAGTGCCCTGTAGTGACAAAGAGGCAGGAGAATTCTCTTTCTCTGCTGAATCATGATAGCACAGATATAGCCCAGGTACAACTGGAATTGATTTGAGGGCAGGGATCATATCTTATGCTTTCTGTCTAAACTTCCCTCAGTGCTTTGCACAATGCACTTAGTAAATACTTGATGAACTGATATGATAAGCGTATTGGATAACTTGCTTTATAAGAGCTTTTAAACCTAGAGTATTAGGTTATTTATTTAATTAAAAATATTCTATCTCTACAATTAAATCTGGGGTTCTGATGAAGGAAAATGAATGCTTGAGTAGTACTTAACCAATTTACAGCTTTCTTATTTTTCCCCTTATATTACTTCCATGCTTTGCTTGGGATTAGATCAGACTGAAGTGTACAAGAGAGGGTAAAGAATTGAATTGGATGGAGAAAAGAAAATCTAGTCCTCGCCCTGGTGCTTAAAAGGATGAGAATGAGCCTGGTGATGATATCACAGTTGAAAATTTAAACTTCTGTTATTAACAGGAAAGACAAATGAGAAGTAGGGAGTAAAGTTGAGGCATCTCTAATTCATAAGTAAAAATTTATTTTTTCAGAATATTCTTGTGAAAAGTTATTGAATTTCTTAACACATTCCTTTTTATTTCAAAATATAACATTCATATTTTCAGGAAAGCGCACCTATAATTCTACCACATTGATATTATTTTCATTTCCCATATATCTTCCAATCCTTGTCCAAATATATGTTTTTAAAAAGCGTTTTATATATTTACTTTTCTTTTGAGGATACTAATTTTGTTTCTGAGTTGCCTTTAGAGGATTGTATCTGTCAAATGGGGCCCTCCGAATTTCTGCTGCAAAAACTGACCCAAATTGTTGGGCAGTTTCTAACTCTATATGTTCTTAAATTTAAAGACTCAAGATACAGCAGCAGAAAGTGGCGATGGGCTGTAAAACAGAGAACAGAGACCTAAATGGAAGAGGAATGAAGATTGGGTTTTATAAGAAAAGATATAGTTAGAATAATTTAAGTAAAATAATTTCAGATGCCATGAAGGTCTTTCTCTCTAACCCAACCCAAACAAAACCCTCAAAGTAATAGTCCTAATAAAATAACTACCACAATGAAGCTTAATATTTCAAGTTAGTCTACAAGAGCGCTAACTTTAAAACGGCACTCAAAGTTGACATGTGACCAAGGCGAGAGAAGATGGCAGACTTTTTGAAAGGAATGGGGACTGCGGAGCATGGTACGTGTCTACACTCTTTTCAAGGAGGAAGAAAGGGATATCCAGGAAACACAAAACCTAAGAGGTACCAGGACAATCCTCCTCGAGTCCTAATTTTGCCAGTCTGGTTCTCTCAGATTCTGTAGGTTTTAAAAAAGAGTACTGAGAGAGAAAAGGCCGAACAGAACAAGAACTGTGTGAAAACTGCAGCAGAGACTCGCTGGCTCTGACGAAGGCTGTAAAGTCACCCTAGCGCTCTCTAGGGTTCAGGCAGACGCCGCCCAGCCGCAGACAAGCTTAGGGCTGGTAGAGGAGGGCGTCCCCGCCTCGGGTCCCCGCGCGGGCGGCGGCGTGCGGGGGAGCGGGCGGCGCGGCGCGCAGGTGGCGGGGTCGCGCCAGCTGCGCGCCGCGCTCGCTCCGCGGGTGGGCCGCCAGGCGTCGCGCTGGAGCTGCGGTTGCCCTGGAGACAGCCCGAGAGTGGGCGGCACAGCCGGGAGCCGGGCTGCTGCCGGAGTAGCTGGGCCAGAGTTGGGAGGAGTGGCTCCCCCGGCAGTACGAGTGGCCGACCGGTCCTGGGGCAGCTAGGTGGCGGTGGCGTTACTGCGCGGACGGCAAGCCTGGGATCCTCTGGTGGCAGCTCAGCCTCCGCGGAGGCAGGAGCTGCTCTTGGCGCTTCCGCGCGTCGGAAGATCCCAGCCCAGCCCGGCGGGTCCGGGAGGACCCGGCTGTCCCAAGGAGAACCCAGAACCGGCCGCGTCTCCGCTGCCGCGACAAGAAGCCGGGCAGGCGTCGGGCGCGCTCCCTGCGGCCCCGGGATGACTTCTCGGAGCGCCCCGCTGGCGCCCTTGCTGCTTCTCTCTCTGCACGGTGAGTAGCTCGAGCCGTCCCCTCGTGGTAGGGCCAGGCCCGCGGCGAAGCAGTTGAGGACCGCAGCCTTTTTGTCTTTGCCAAGTGTTGGGAGCTCAACTTCTCCCGGACCGCGAGTGTTCGTCGTTGTGGGACAAGGCTCTCGCGCCCACCTGCAGCAGCCGCCGCCCCCGCCACCTGCACCTCTCAGGTGTTCCCTGGCAGAGGTAACTCTACCCACCCGCTGCTCCTTTCCGCCGCTTCTGGCGCGCCTGACTCTCAGGCGTGCTCTTGGGCAATGCAGGAGTTTTTAAGATAAGGAACCCTTACTGGTCCATCTGGAAACAGTATTTAGAATCAGTTTCCGTTACTAGGTGGCTCCGGGAAAACTTTAAATTGTAGCTTTATCATAACCTTTTAAAGAAGCATATGCAAATTTTGAAAACGATCTTTACTTTAAAAGCAACTGCTTAGTGTGCTTATTGCATTTGAAAACAAGAATTTATTTTACATTCTAGCTTAATTCACAAAAGGTTTTAAGTTGTCTCACCAAATTACATAGACTGTAACAATATTTTGAACAAAAGAAAAGAAAAAAAAAGCATCGTTGTTTCTTTTAACGGTTTTTAAAAACATCTATTTAAATTTAATTTCCTGCTCACTGATCTTTGTCATATTTCATTTTCTTTGAATAGCCATTATGTGTTTGACTCTAATTTTCATTTTGTACAATGTCCTTAGCTTTTGTGTGTGCATTGTCCTGTGGAATCAAGTTTTCTGTCCCATTTAATTGATTGCTGTGGTTTACTGAGATTTATTCTGAAGAGTTTTTTTTTTTTTTAACCCTTTTATTTAACAAGCAAGTTCAATGATTTATGGAGTGTGTGGTTAACCATGTTTCTTTTTGGAGATACTACTGTGTTTCTAAGTGGTTTTGTAGCCTTATTTGAACTTACAATATACCTAACAGATCTCAAAGTAATCCAATTTTAACTGATTTAAATTGTACAGATTCATTTGGGAGGGGAGAAAAGACTATTAAAACTTTGTTGTGTACCTCCCATCATAGACTAGTAAAAGTAAAATCATCCAGGTTATAGATAACTATTTTTTTGAGTTTTGTAGGTATATTTTTAGTGATGATATGCAGATAATAGTCACATCAATATATGCATTTTAAGAGCTAGAGCTTCTAAATTAATTTTTCCTGTTCCAAATTAATTTTGAGCCAGCTAGTGTTTCTCTTTGTCCTACTTCTTTCAAGTGTGAAATAAGAGACTAAATGAGCTTTTTATACAATCCTTGAACATAGTCTCAAATATTATAAATATTACTAAAAGAACAGCTCAAATTTTTGGTAGAAAAATCTATTGTTAAACTTTATGCATTACAATAAACACTACTTTTTGTAAATAAAATTTGTGTATAGTTTGTTTTTGAATTATTAGGCAATACTTATATAGTTGATCTAATTTGCAGAATCAGCCTTACAAGGTCATTTGATTTGTTGCTTGCTTTCGGCAGAACTATTCTATTCCTAAACCATACTAGATTGTTTTTAAAGACTATCACAAGGACAATACTAGACGCTTTTAAAGACTATCACAAGGACATTTCAGTTTTAGTGATAATCTATTCTGTAGAGGCACTTTTTCACCTTCAATAAAATGTATTCATTTGTTCAACAAATATTTACAGAGCTTACACTTGGAACTATGGGTATCTAGTGGGGAAAGATGGTAGTGGGATACAAAGATGCATAAGTTTGTCAGCAGTTCTTAAGGCATTTTCATTTTCATTTTTTTTTGAACTGGGGATTGAGCCCAGGGGTACTTAACCACTAAGTCACATTCCCCAATCCCTTTTTATATTTTATTTAGATACAGGGTCTCACTGAGTTGCTTAGGGCCTCGCTAAGTTACTGAGGCTGCCTTTGAACTTGAAATCATCCTGCCACAGCCTCCTGAGTCGCTGGGATTACAGGGGTGTGCCACCATGCCCAGCTAGGCATTTTTAATTTTAAAACAGGGTATAAGCATGCACAAATAGTTGATGATGCAAGGAATATATGAGTGACATTTGTTATTAGCAACATCAAGGAAAATTTCATGGAAAAATTTACTTTTGAACTTTGAGTAGAATTGAATTGGTCAATGGGAGTTTGGTTGAGTTTCCCTAACCATTTAAGAAACAGCCTGAAGGAAGCCTGTGAAGGGGAAGGTGCAGGGGCATATTCTTGAAAGGCCAGGCTTCTGGCTGCTAGAGCAGATGTATGCAAGAGAGTAAGGGCTAAAAGGGTAGTAGCCTTGAATGCTGAGCTTGGGCTATTTATTCATTATGTCCTGAAAAAGGCACTGATGTTCAGTTTTCTTATGATGGGGAATGAAAGCAGATGAACAGCTAGAGTGCTCATTTGTGCTGTTACACCAGTCTCCAGGAGAACACTGTCCGGACTGAATTAAGTTCTTCAATCAGGTGGTGTCAGAATTGGTTTCTTAAATTGTCCATCTCTAGAACTTCCAATGTGGAATGAAGAAGAGGGATGGTTATCAGAGCAAAGTTGGTTCCATTATATGGTGGAAAGGGAAATGGGACTAGATAAATAACTAACACCAACGACCACTGCAGAGAATAATGAAACAAAGGCAGAAAGAAATAGAGGGTATTTTCAATAAAAAAGTATTAAGAAATTCTGTTATTTTTGTTAAATCTCTGTGGAGTAACTTTAATGGGAATTAGAGTTGAACAGTTAACTTCTAGATAGTTCTCCCATTTGGTTAGAAACAGGTTTCTTGTATGTATGATTCCTTGAAGTAGCATATAACTTTGTACATACGAGAAAAATATATAGAAAGGAAGAAAAGACCATAGAAAATGAAAGGAAAATGAAAAAAAAATCGTGAACCTTTTAAATGTTGGTGTTATAAAAAATTATTGTAAATTTTAATTTTTGAGCTCTAAATCTAGTAAGGCAACTGTTTTGGAAGAATTCACATTTTAGTGAAAATCTGTAGTTTGACCCACATGGATGGTGACAGCTAGTGTATGAAAATTTTAGAGAAGTTAAGTTTTATACACTATATATTTGATGTGGACTGTTCAGAAAGCAATTTAAATATTAAATCACAAGAACTTTTAAAATGTTATGCTTAGAACTGTTGTCAGACCCAAGGTAATGATGCAATGGGGAAAGGTACTTGTTTTGGCTTTTTACCCCCCAGTAACAGTAAGTGGCACATCTTCAAATGTGTTTTCACACTTTTATAGTGGAAACATTTATAATGAAAATCTCATTTGAATCTTTATACATAAGCCATGTGATTTAGTGTCAAACAAGGTGATGTGCTGGTGCACAAGTTTCTTTAGGTGCAGTTGAGTAATACAAAACAAGGGAGTGGCAATACTTGCAGAGTTGGGAGAAAACTGGGAAAGTTATTGTCTTCTCACTAAAATTTTCATCTATAGCTAGTTTATTTAGATTAAAGATTCTAAATTCATTCTTGTCTGGACTGATTATAACAAGTTATTTATACTCTTTCAACCTCTAAGTATTTTGGGCAGTTTGAGATAGGATTGCTGAATTTGTAGTCTAGTTACTTACAGTGACCATAGTCACCTATTGATCTCCTTTGTTTCATGTGGACTACCTGGCACCAAGGCACTAACCACTCCCAGGCCTGCACTCAGAGAGAACCCTTCCCCCATGTAGAGGACAAAACATCCTTTCTTGATCATACCTTTGTACAACTGGTTTAAGAGAGGTCAGTTTTTGGGTGGTTTTCAAAAGCCATCTGATTTGAGCTGAGTTTGGTCTTGAAAGTGGAAAGTTAATTATTTTATTTGTTGGTTAAGCCTATCTTATTAAACATGGAAGGATTTTTTTTTTCTGTGAACGTTTGGTTAACCAATTCCCCATGTATCTGATTTCTTAGTATTTAAGAAAGAGACTATAGTAGTAGTTTGTCATGCTTTTAATTGTAGAAATATGAAGTCTGTCAAAGAGAAAATTTGTTTCCTAATTTGAAAATAATGGACTTAACCTGCTACCAGTTCATCATTGCCATTATCAGATAATATATACTGTATATGCTAAGTGGTGCAGCTCTGCCTCACTCATGTATTAAAGGAAGCATCATATTTTAATAACTCTAAAATTTTACGTTTCTTGAATAGGATTCAAGAAAGAGAAATTTGCCAATATGCACCAAGGTTTTTCAATAAAAGGTCCTTTGAATAAGTCTACTTAATGATTTTTCTTCATTTAGCAATTAACTTTTTTGATCCAAAGAAAGAGACACTGACATTATTAGAGGCCTACTTTTATTAAGAACACCTTTGCTGGCAAGGAGGTTAAATCCTAGAAGCTTTGAATTCAGGAAAATCTTGTACCACATTTCATTTTTTGGAAGAATCTTCAGCAGCTGTAAATTATGGATCAGGATTTAGAGTGGAATTTAGATGGTTAATGTTAGTAAGTTTATGGGATTGGAAAGTGTATGCTGTTTTTCACTGAGGGCCACAAATATGTAATAACAAAATGTGACATTGTGGGTGTAATTCTAAAGTAATGGAGCCACTTAAAGACCAGTATGAAAAGACTCATTAGTCCATTAAAAACTTGAGAGAAACTTATATCTTGGTCAGAGTTTGTTGACAATAACAACAGTGGAAACATGACAAGGTCCTTACTTAAAGAACCCCTTTCTTCACCTTTGTCCTAAGTCTCATTGTTTGTAGCAGTTGCTCATGTAAATTCTCTCTCTCCTGTCTTCTCATTAATGTATTAATGTTGATTCCATCCCCCCTTTCCATTTCCATCCTTATCCTCTCCCATTTTGGAGGATGTCATGTTATGCTGGTAGCATCAGATTCTTCTAAGGTAATAAATCTAGCTAGTCCTGGCTACTTCTAGTTATTCAGCTCTATCTCTTACAAGTATTGCTAACAAACAAACAAAAACCACCTGGAGCAACCAGGCAGATCCAGAAATTACTTTAGAAGCTGAGCATGGGAGGAATAGTGGATGTGTGGACATTGTTACATGCCAATGTTTCCTTGAAGGTAACTTTATAATATAATTATCTCAGGTGTGTTTGTGTGAATATTTTCCCCACTTGTGAATCTTTGCCAATAGAGTGGTACTCCCGTGTGCTTGGAGTGCTTGAAAGAATGTTGGCATTTTCTTTAAGTATCAGGGTGGTTTTGTCAGCTGCTATAATCTTAAACCTAGATATGTATTTTGTTGAAGAGATAATAGAAATCTATTTTCAGCTTTCAAAAAAATATCCTGTGACTAGTTTGGAAGTTATTTAACATTTTAATACTTACAGGTCTTGTAAAATTTGTTATTGGTTGATCTGTAATCCTAAAACTTGAAAGTTGTTCATTTTTTGAAATTTTTTTTTCCTAAGGAATTCTAAAGGTTTGGTTCTATGTGGTAAATAATGATCTTGAACTTTTGGCAATTCTTTGTGAACCATCAAGTTTCCTATTTCCATGTCTTGTGTATTCTTATTTTTGAGGCCTGTGTCTTAGAACTATTCTTCCAAGAACAGAGATGGTTAAAATAACACCTTTTCATAGTCTAAAGCCCTCCCTCTTTTTTAATGCATCATTGTGTGTAAAGCTTTGGAGATGCTTTTTTAGAAAAGGGGCATTAGCTAAATCAGCCCCATGTGGGGGACATTATAACCTACTTCAATGGAGATAGGCAGTTATCTTCCCTTCCAATGCCTCTCCCTTTTCCCAAAGTCCACATATTTCCACTCATAGTTTGTGCCAGCTATGATTCATACCCTAATAGACCATCATCTCAGGCTACAGAATTGTTTATGTTCCCTCAAAATGTCAAAAGTTATGTACTGTTCACAACTGAATTCTCAGTTATGTGCTTAAGATGACTTAAATAACAGTAAGCATCAAACATCGATCATAGTGCTTAATCTTTGATTCTTTGGACCAGGTGCATCACTAGCAGTTATACAACTTTTGTCATCTCCATGAATTAAAATCATCTGCCAGAACCCAAAATACATGGCAAAAACCAGGCTGTAATGTAGTAAACTTCTTTTCTTGTGATGTTAACATCTTCCTATCAGCCTAGCATTTTAGGCTTTCATTAGCTAAGAAAATTAGAGTATGGTTCACACAGGTGTATTGACCATGTGTAAATACAGATCATCATCCTAGCTATTGTTGGTAAAGACTTAAGATAGCATACAGAGCATCTGAAAGATGGGTTAATAGTATACTAAAGAGATTCTCAAACTTTCTGTGCTTAAAGATTTTGGGGTCTTTAAGATTATTGAGAACCACAGTGAGTGTTTGTTTATGTGGATTATGTCTATCAATATTTACCACATGAAAAATTAAAAGTGAAAATTTTAAAAAGTATTTATTAGTCCACTTAAAACGAAGAAATCATTTGATGTTGACAGAGAATACATTTTTATGAGAAACCAACTTTCTATTTTCCTAAATGAAATATTAGTATTTCTGTTTTACATTTTTGAAAATCTCTTTAATGGCTGACTCACTACAATTGTATTCTCCTGTCTGCATCTGCATTCCATTTATTATGATGTATTGTCTTGATTTTGTCAATATCTGATGAATATCTGTAATTAACATAGATATGTAGTATTTTGATAGAATCTTCAAATAATCTGAATACTTTGTTATTCAAAATATAAAACATAATGGTTTCTTAAAGATCGGATGCAATGTGGAGTCAGGAACCATATCAATGAATATTTCTTGGTTTATCCATTGGTTTATTTTGTACTTTGGGTCTTTTATTCATGTATGATTTTTATAATATTATACTATGACCACTGGAAAAAAACAATTTACTGTGTTATGAAGATCTTACAAATGTTGATATTACATTATGATATAAAGATGATATTTTTTAAAGATCACCACTCATCTAATCAGAACAGTTTTTTAGTATTGTGAAGCTGTTAAACTCACAAAGTCAGATACACATTTTCCAAAATTTTAATACTTTCCCCAATTCTATTATTGGCAACAAACAACTGAATGTTAGTTTACTTGAAGTAATAGTAATAGTAATAGTTTCATATTGTTCAGTTTTGAGAAAATGTCTGCAAGATCTGTTGGTCTGAATAATCATAGCCTGAGTTGTTTTTCAGTTTTGAACTCACACAGGTACACCTGTGCTTTTCCTTGAGACATCCATTTTGCTTTGGCATATAGTGTATGTTATTTATCCTGTATACTATCCATTTTGTATGTATAATATATAAGATAAAAGATCCAGATTTAGTGAATTTATTGTTGTTACTTCATCAAAATTTAGTGACAGTGTACAACATAAAAGATCCAGATTTAGTGAATTTATTGTTATCACTTCATCAAAGACATTCTTTAGTGAAACTGTATTTTCTTTCTTAACTCTGAGTGCATAATAGTGAAGACTCTAGTAACCCCTGGTAATTTTTAGTGCTAAGGCATTGACTTTTGATAAGGCACCAGCAACTTTACCCACCACTGCTTCTGTACCATTAATGCAAATGTCCACTCAGGAAAAAAGGCTAATAACACTATTATTAAGAAAGGTAGTTTTTAACCCACAGACTTTCTGAAAGGGTCTTGTGACTCACACAGGTCCATTGACTATGTTTGAGATATAAGGGTACTGTAATGGAATGTTAGATGATTCTTTTTTTTTCCTCTTTGGAAATTGATTATTGACAAATAGCCATACAGTTAAGCTGTGTTGTATGGGATTACATTAAATGGAATATGCATATATTATTTTAAGATAAATAATAAACTCATTTGTAACTGTTATAATTTATGTAATCTCACTTTTAAATTTTATTTTAAAATTGATTTCTTCTCACTTTGATGTAGGTTGTGTATGTCTCTTTTTTTCTCTTAAATCCGTAATATCATGGACAGATCCTATATGTTGGGAGAGGGTTGTTCAAAACAGGCTATAAGTAAGGTTAAGTATCTTCTTTTTACCACAGTCTTTGTATCTGATGCTTTCCTTTGATTTCTTTGACCTTTTTCTGCTTTTCTCTGAAAATTATTTTTCTTGGTCTAAGCCAGGTCTAAGTTTTATCTCTTCCAGGTTACATGATGAGTAGAGACATTTTTACTGGTGTGATTATTGATTAAAAATGAAAAGCCCATAAGCTTAAAAAAACAGTGAATTTTAGCCAGGGAAATGGTTATACTTAAACAGAGAACTTCAAGGGGAGGTCTAGGCACATTTGAATTCTGATTTTATGTCATTGATGGGTTTTGTGCCATTTATAGGCTTTTTCTGATTTATTTTTGCATTTTCATGAAAGAAGATGTTTTTATACATAGCCAGGTGGTCTCTAAAATGGACAGAGTCATGTTGGCAAGACCAAAATAATTCTGAGATTCCTAAACTTATTGTCTTCTGTGTTATCTTGTTAAATAGAATCTTCTTTCAGATTTCAGATTTTTCCTAAAACTTGGTTACACTGATAAGAGATGATTCTTGAGTTTTGTACTCTAAAATAGTTATAGGAACTTAAGCAAGAGTCGTTTTCATAAAAATATTTTTTTGAATTGTGACTTTAATTCTCATGTGATTTCAGTGTCCTCGGAACAAGACATGTTTTAGTTGCTTGTTGGTCAATCTGTATTTTTATTTTCAGTTTTAACATTTGTACTTCTTGGAAGGAATTAGTTGCCTTCTAGTTCCCCTATCCCTTGTTTATTTCTAATTTAGAGGGTTGAGGTTGCCTTTCTCATTAATAGAAAGTATAATGTTGTGAGCTTCAGAGAGCTGGACCAGTACAGTCTCTTAGAGCCCTTTAATTCCATAATGTCCTTGATCTGATGAAGCCGCTCAGTAAATCTCTTCACATTTTCCATGACCAAGCCATCTGCCTGCATTAAAATAAATCAAATCTGCTTACTCCTTCGATGTCTAACAAATATTCTATAAACTGATGATGAAGTCCATGAACACAAAAATAATTTGCAATTTTCAGCACTTCCTCTTGAGTTCTTTGCTCAGATTCTCTTGACACAGTAGAAGTTGGCACACCAACTTTCTCTTTGGAGTGGAGGCTACTGGAGCCTCTACCCTAGTCCTTTTCATTGTGTTTTTCCCATCTGTGGCAAGTGCACTAATTCAGGCTTTCTATATGTACATTAAACTTTGCAAAACATTTACTTATCTTTCTGCTTCATGTATGTTACCTAAATAGGTAAATATACATATTTGCCTATTTTTTATGACATTTTGCATATATACTTTGTTTATTTGTATTTAAATCTCAGTGCATTGCTCAGCTTTTCATTTTTGTGACTGAAATATCTGACAAGAACAACTAAGAAGAAGAAAAAAAAAAGTTGAGTTTTAGTTCATGGTTTCAGACATTCAGTCCATGGATGACTGATTCCATTGTTGGGCCGGTGGTGAGGCAGAACATTCATGGCATAAGGGTGTGTCAGAGGAAAGAGACTCACTTCATGTTAGCCATAAAGCAAAGATAGTAGGGAAGAGCCAGGTACAAAATATACAATCTCCAAGGCACACCCCCAGTAGCTCATTTCTTCCAGCCACACTTTACCTTCCTGTAGTTACCACCCAATAATTCATTCAAGTCATTAATCTATTCAAATTATTAACCACAAAATGGATTAATCAACTGATTAGGTTATGTATCTAATAATCTAATAATTTCACCTTTTGCATTAACACAGGGTCTTTTGGGGGATGCCTCATATTAAAACCATAACATTTCACTCTTATTCCCAACAGCTTCTGTTGATCTCACAATGCAAAAATGCATTTAGTCTGTCTCTAAGAATCCTCGTAATCTTTTTTTTTTTTTTTTAGAATAAAATATTTTTTTTAATTGTAAACAAATGGGATACATGATGTTTCTCTGTTTGTACATGGCGTAAAGGCATGCCATTTGTGTAATCATAAATTTACATAGGGTAATGTTGTTTGATTCATTCTGTTATTTTTTCCCTTCCCCACCACCCCTCCCACCCCTCTTTTCCCTCTATACAGTCCTTCCTTCCTCCATTCTTGCCCCCCTCCCTAACCCTAACTCTAACCCTAACACTAACCCCTCCAACCCTCCATTATGTGTCATCATCCACTTATTAGCGATATCATTCGTCCATTGGTTTTTTGAGATTGGCTTATCTCACTTAGCATGATATTTTCCAGTTTCATCCATTTGCCTGCAAATGCCATAATTTTATCATTCTTTATGGCTGAATAATATTCCATTGTATATATATACCACATTTTCTTTATCCATTCATCAATTGAAGGGCATCTAGGTTGGTTCCACAATCTGGCTACTGTGAACTGAGCAGCTATGAACATTGATGTGGCTGTATCTCTGTAGTATGCTGATTTTAAGTCCTTTGGGTATAGGCCAAGGAGTGGGATAGCTGGGTCAAATGGTGGCTCCATTCCAAGTTTTCTAAGGAGTCTCCACACTGCTTTCCAGAGTGGCTGCGCTAATTTGCAGCCCCACCAGCAATGTATGAGTGTACCTTTCTCCCCACATCCTCGCCAACACCTGTTGTTGCATGTATTCTTGATAATCGCCATTCTAATTGGGGTGAGATGGAATCTTAGGGTGGTTTTGATTTGCATTTCTCTTATTACTAGAGATGTTGAACATTTTTCCATATGTTTGTTGATTGATTGTAGATCTTCTTCTGTGAAGTGTCTATTCATTTCCTTAGCCCATTTGTCGATTGGATTATTTGCATTCTTGGTGTAGAGTTTTTTGAGTTCTTTATAGATTCTGGAGATTAGCGCTCTATCTGAAGTATGATTGGCAAAGATTTTCTCCCACTCTGTAGGCTCTTTCTTTGCATTGCTGATAGTTTCCTTTGCTGAGAGAAAGCTTTTTAGTTTGAATCTATCCCAGTTATTAATTCTTGCTTTTATTTCTTGTGCTATGGGAGTCCTGTTGAGGAAGTCTGGCCTAAGCCGACATGTTGAAGCTCTGGACCTACTTTTTCTTCTATAAGATGCAAGGTCTCTGGTCTGATTCCGAGATCCTTAAGACATTTTGAGTTTAGTATCGTGCATGGTGAGAGATATGGGTTTAGTTTCATTCTGTTGCATATGGATTTCCAATTCTCCCAGCACCATTTGTTGAAGAGGCTATCTTTTCTCCATTGCATATTTTTGGCCCCTTTGTCTAGTATGAGAAAATTGTATTTATTTGGGTTTGTGTCTGTGTCCTCTATTCTGTACCATTGATCCACCTTTCTATTTTGGTACCAATACCATGCCGTTTTTGTTACTATTGCTTTGTAGTAGAGTTGAAGATCTGGTATTGCGATACCCCCTGCTTCACTCTTTCTGCCAAGGATTGCTTTAGCTATTCTGGGTTTTTTATTCTTCCAGATGAATTTCATAATTTCTTGCTCTATTTCTGTAAGGTACATCATTGGGATTTTAATTGGAATTGCATTGAATCTGTATAGCACTTTTGGTAGTATGGCCATTTTGACAATATTAATTCTTCCTAACCAAGAACATGGGAGATCTTTCCATCTTCTAAGGTTTTCTTGAATTTCTTTCTTTAGTGTTCTGTAGTTCTCATTGTAGAGGTCTTTCACCTCTTTTGTGAGATTGATTCCCAAGTATTTTATTTTTTTCGAAGCTATTGTGAATGGGGTAGTTTTCCTAATTTCTCTTTCTGAAGATTCATCACTTATGTATAAAAATGCATTGGATTTATGAGCATTGATCTTATATCCCGCTACTTTACTGAATTCACTTATGAGATCTAAAAGTTTTCTAGTGGAATTTCCTGGTTCCTGTAAGTATACAATCATATCATCAGCAAATAGGGATAGTTTGAGTTCTTCTTTTCCTATTCGTATCCCTTTAATTTCTTTGGTCTGTCTAATTACTCTGGCTAGAGTTTCAAGGATGATATTGAATAGAAGTGGTGAAAGAGAGCATCCCTGCCTTGTTCCAGTTTTTAGAGGGAATGCTTTCAGTTTTTCACCATTTAGAATGATATTAGCCATGGGCTTAGCGTAGATGGCCTTTACAATATTAAGGAATGTTCCCACTATCCCTATTTTTTCTAGTGTTTTGAGCATGAAGGGGTGCTGTATTTTATCAAATGCTTTTTCTGCATCTATCGAAAGAATCATGTGATTCTTGACTTTAAGTCTATTGATATGGTGAATGACATTTATTGATTTTCTGATGTTGAACCAACCTTGCATCCCTGGGATGAAACCCACTTGATCATGGTGCACTATCTTTTTAATATGTTTTTGTATGCGATTTGCTAAAATTTTGTTGAGAATTTTTGCATCGATGTTCATTAAGGATATTGGTCTGAAATTTTCTTTCCTCGATGTGTCTCTGTCTAGTTTAGGTATCAGGGTAATATTGGCTTCATAGAATGAGTTTGGGAGAGTTCCCTCCTCTTCTATTTTATGGAATACTTTGAGAAGTATTGGAATGAGCTCTTCTTTAAAGGTTTTGTAGAACTCGGCTGAGAACCCATCTGGTCCTGGACTTTTCTTTGTTGGTAGGCTTTTGATGACTTCTTCTATTTCATTACTTGAAATTGGTCTATTTAAATTGTGTATGTCCTCCTCATTCAGTTTAGGCAATTCATATGTCTCTAGAAACCTGTTGATGTCTTCGAAATTTTCTATTTTGTTGGAGTATAGATTTTCAAAATAGCTTCTAATTATGTTTTGTATTTCAGTCATGTCTGTTGTGATATTTCCTTGTTCATTCCGAATTTTAGTGATTTGGGTTTTCTCTCGTCTTCTCTTTGTTAGTGTGGCTAAAGGTTTATCAATTTTGTTTATTTTTTTGAAGAACCAACTATTTATTGTGTCAATTTTTTGTATTGTTTCTTTTGTTTCAATTTCGTTGATTTCAGCTCTCAGTTTAACTATTTCCTGTCTTCTTCTACTTTTGGTGTAGGTCTGTTCTTCTTTTTCTAGGGCTCTGAGCTGTAGTGTTAGGTCGTTTATTTGTTGAGTTTTACTTCTTTTATTAAATGCGCTCCATGAAATAAATCTTCCTCTAAGTACTGCTTTCTTAGTGTCCCAGAGATTTTGATATGATGTTTCTTTGTTCTCGTTTACCTCTAAGAATTTTTAAATTTCCTTCCTAATATCTTCTGTTATCCATTCATCATATAATAGCATATTGTTTAATCTCCAGGTGTTGGAGTAGTTTCTGTTTTTTACTCTTTCATTTATTTCTAACTTCAATCATTATGATCTGATGGAATACAAGGTAGTGTCTCTATCTTCTTGTATTTGCTGACATTAGCTTTGTGGCATAATATATGGTCTATTTTAGAGAAGGATCCATGTGCTGCTGAGAAGAAAGTGTATTCGCTCTTGGTTGGATGGTATATTCTATAAATGTCTGTTAAGTCTAAATTATTGATTGTGTTATTGAGATCTATGGTTTCTTTGTTCAGTTTTTGTTTGGAAGATCTGTCCAGTCGTGAAAGAGGCATGTTAAAATCACCTAGTATTATTGTGTTATGGTCTATTTGGTTTCTAAAATTGAGAAGGATTTGTTTCACATACATGGATGAGCCACTGTTTGGGGCATAGATGTTTATGATTGTTATATCTTGCTGATTTATGCTTCCCTTAAGCAGTATGAAATGTCCTTCTTTATCCCTTCTGACTAACATTGGCTTGAAGTCCACATTATCTGAAATGAGGATGGATACTCCAGCTTTTTTGCTGAGTCCATGTGCATGGTATGTTTTTCCCCATCCTTTCACCTTTAGTCTATGGGTATCTCTTTCTATGAGATGAGTCTCTTGCAGGCAACACATTGTTGGATCTTTCTTTTTAATCCAATCTGCCAGTCTATGTCTTTTGATTGATGAATTCAGGCCATTAACATTCAGGGTTATTATTGAGATATGATTTGTATTCCCGGTCATTTGGTTCATATTTAAAATTTTATTTATTTATTTATTTATTTTTTGACACATCTTGGTTCCTCCTTTATTTGACAGTTCCTTTAGGTTAATTCCTCCCTTTGCTGATATGCTTCTTTGTTTTTTATCTCTTCCTCCTGAAATATTTTGCTGAGAATGTTCTGTAATGCTGGTTTTCTTTTTGTAAATTCTTTTAGCTTTTGTTTATCATGGAATGATTTTATTTCATTGTCAAATTTGAAGGTAAGTTTTGCTGGGTATAAGATTCTTGGTTGGCATCCATTTTCTTTCAGAGCTTGAAAAATGTTGTTCCAGGCCCTTCTAGCTTTTAGGGTCTGGATTGAAAAATCTGCTGATATCCGTATTGGTTTTCCCCTGAATGTAATTTGGTTCTTTTCTCTCACAGCCTTTAAAATTCTGTCTTTATTTTGTATGTTAGGTATTTTCATTATAATGTGCCTTGGTGTGGGTCTGTTGTAATTCTGTGTATTTGGAGTCCTATAAGCCTCTTGGACTTGATTTTCCATTTCATTCTTCAGATTTGGGAAAATTTCTGATATTATTTCATTGAATAGATTGTTCATTCCTTTGGTTTCTTTCTCTAAGCCTTCCTCAATCCCAATAATTCTCAAATTTGGCCTTTTCATGATATCCCATAGTTCTTGCAGATTCTGTTCATGATTTCTTACCACCTTCTCTGTTTGTTCAACTTTGCTTTCGAGGTTAAATATTTTGTCTTCAATATCTGAGGATCTGTCTTCCAGGTGTTCTATCCTATTGGTTATGCTCTCTATGGAGTTCTTAATTTGGTTTATTGTTTCCTTCGTTTCAAGGATTTCTGTTTGTTTTTTTTTTCAATATCTCTAACTCTATTGAAATGATCTTTTGCTTCCTGAATTTGCTCTGTTAACTGTAGATTGGTGCGATCATTCAATGCCTGCATTTGCTCTTATATCTCATCGTTTGCTTCCCTAATCATTTTAATTATGTACGTTCTGAACTCCCTTTCTGTCATTTGTTCTGTCATGCTGTCGTTGGATTTTATTGATGTAACATCTAGATTTGTTTGGGACATTTTCTTCCCTTGTTTTCTCATATTGTTCAGGAATCAATGGGTCATTAAGATATTGCAGATTTCCTCTATTGACTTATAATGTCCCTGAAGATTGCTAGTATATCCCCTCTTATCCTTCAGTAGCCTGAAGTCTTGGAGGAAGTTGATAATGCGGAGCTCCACGAAGAAGCTGCCTCTCTAGGGGTGGTGACCCTCAGGTGGCGTATATTTCCAGCTAGTGGGCAGAGGTGCCTCCACTTGTTGACCAATGGTCATCCAACGGGGAACTAGGCTGCGGGCTGAGGCAAGTCCTGATTGTGCCTGTGTCTCTGGTTTTACCGTCCCTGTGGGAAAACCTCACCCTGCATGGAAGACTCACTCGGTGGGGACGTCTTGCTGGTCAGTTCCCCTCCTAGAGGTTCCCCTCAGTCTACAACTACCGCCTGGGCTGGGCTGTCTTCTTCTGCAACGTTCCCAGGGGCCTGGACCTACCTCCTGGGCCTGGGAGCCTCACCCTTTGCAGGCGAGTCTCCTTAGGCTGCCCCTCCTCAGAGAAGCTGCCCGCAGTCATGGAAACTTCGCTTCGCCCCTAGGCGTGTCTCTGTGCGGCTCTTCCAGTAAGAAGCCATCTAGGTCCTGGGACCGTGCTCTGCACCTAATCGCCTGGCTATGTGGCCCCTCCTCTGAGCCACCACCTGGAGCCCCGTACAATAGCTCCGATACCCAGAGACCCGCCACATACCTCCTCCTCTGGACAGCGGCTGGGTTTCCGACGCAGTCACTAGGAGCCCAAGCAATTCACTTCGCGTCTCCTCTTCCTGCCAACCGCCCGTAGCCCTAGGGAGTCACTCCAAGTCTAAGTGATCTGCCCTGTTCCTCTTCCTCCTCCTCGGGGTAGCCCCCCGGGTGTTCAGGAGCGGTGGCTCCGAGACCAAGTAACCCACCACGCTCCTCCTCCAGGCAGGCCACTGGTGTTCAGGAGCGGTCGCTTTGAGTGCAGTCAACTCACCACTGGCCTCCTCCTCTGGCAACCGCCTGTGGCTCTGATGCAGTCACTCCTAGACCAAGCGACCCGCCGCGCTTCTCCTCTTCCTCCGGGCAACCCCCCAGTGTTCAGAAGCGGTCGTTCTGGGTCTAAACAGCTCGCCATGCATCTCCTCCTCAGGCAGCCGCCCAGAGCCCCAGTGGTTGCTCTGAGTCCACGCGCTGTGCTGAGCCGCCTCCTCTACCATGATCCCAGTTGTCCGTGTTTACTGCTCCTGTGGGGGGAGGGGTGTCTCGCCGAGCAACTCTACTTCACAAAGTTCCCTGCGTTCCGGGGCTACCGCCCCATCCGGGACGCCTCCCCAATGGGAGAGACTCACCCACCGGCTTTGAGTTGGTCCCAGGTCTCTCACTATCTCCTCTTTTGAAACTTGCGTCCTGGAGCAACGTGAAATGCAGCCGCCCCCTAGTCCGCCATCTTGAAACTCTGAATCCTCGTAATCTTAATGGTTGATTATTGCCCAAGAGTTCAAGTCCAAAGTCTCATATGAGACTCAAGGCAAACTCTTAGCTGTGAGCCCCTATAAAGATCAAAAGCAAGTTATATACATCTAATATATAATGGCACAGAGTCAACATTTCCATTCCAAAGGGCATAAGTAGGGGCATAGAACAAAGGAATAGGGTCAAAGCAAGACTAAAATGCTGGTGGACAAATACTAGATTCTCTGACTTCATTTCTAGCATCTGGGGTACAGGATAGTGAGACATGGACTCCAAAGAACTTGAGCAGTCCTGTCCCTATGGCTTTGTTGTTTGCAGGTATATGGCCTTTCTCTTAGGTTAACTCTGTCTGTAGCCAACAACTTTCCTTGGCAGGTGTTTCTTGGCATCTGTTAGTCCTGGGGGTTTCCACTGAAGCATTAGTTTCCTTCTCACAGATTCCATGTATCACCCTCTTAGGAACTGCCTATGGAGGTTATGTCCTTGCTACACGTTGCCTGGACTCCTAGGCCTTCCTTTAAAATCCTGGTGAAAACTTCCATGAACTCTTAACTCCAGATCCTGCATTCCTGCAGAACTAGCACCATGTGGATGATACCAAGTCTCCCGTCAGCTTGAGTAGCAGGCCCCTTGAACCATGGCTGCAGAAACCTCTGAGTGCCTGGGTGGTGAAGAATGATGAAATGAATTCCAGGAAAAAAGCTTTCTAGGCATCACTTGCGAGTGGGGTGCCCCCAAGGTTTCTTCTCAAAGAGGTTTTCCCTTTTACACCTTTGAGGCTGTGGTGGTATGGTCTTGCTGATTCCTGAGATGCCCTTAAAGTTTCTTTCTTACTGTCTCTGTACAGAGTACTTAGCTTTTTGTTAGTGGTGGCAATCTCTTTAGCAATCACAACTTCCTCAGCCTTGATGTTTTATGTGCTTCTTGTCTGGCCAAACTGCAAGTGTTTAAAAATCTTTCTGCTTTGCTTTTTTCTCCCAATTCTCCAGCAGTAAACCTGGCTAAAAGCTGCTACCAACACCCATGCCAGTGCCTGAATTCTGTGCTTCCTTATAATTTCCCATCAGTTTAATTCATCCATCACTTATAATTCAGCCTCACAGAAAATCTCAGGATGTGAACAAAATGTAGACAAGTTCTTTGCCAGAATGTAACACAAATGGCTTCTAGTTCAGTTTCCAATAGAGTAGTCCCTTTTCCACTCTGAAACATGAAACATCATGAGCACTGTTTTTACTGTTCCTATTCCTATTGGTATCCTGGTCTTCTAAGTTCACACCAGTATCTTCCATTAAGCTTACAACATTCTGAGCCTTCTCCAGCCTGCATCTCCAAACTTTTCCAAACCGCTCCCGCAGATGAGTTCCAAAGCTTCTGAATCACATTTTTGTGTTAGTCAACTTTTCATGGCTGTTACCAAAATACCTGACAAAAACAACTTAGAAGAGGAAAAGTTATTTTGGGCTCATGGTTTCTAAGGTTCAGTTCATAGACAATTGACTTCATTGCTCTGGGCCCAAGATGAGGAAGAACATCATGGCAGAAAGGCTTGGTGGAGGAAAGGTGCTCACCACATGTCAGCCAGAAAGCAGAGAGTGGGAAGTACTACAGACAAAATATATAGTTGCTCACACATGGCCCTAGTGACCCACTTCCTGTAGCCACACCCTACCTTTCTTCAGTTACCACCAAGTAATCCATCAAGTGGATTAATTCACAGATTAACCCATTAATTAGGTTATAGCTCATAATCTAAGCTTTCTACCTTCTGTATGAACACAGGAGCTTTTGGGGGATATCTCATTCCAAAGCTTAACACTCAGTCAGGCTGATCTTATGCCTGGTCTAAATCTGATGTTGTCCAGACTTTGGGGACTATGTCAATCATGGCAGCACTGTACCATACAAGTGACTGATCCATGGCTCATAATTTATATATTTTTTGTACATGTGAAAACCATGAAATCTTTAAAAGCTTCCTGGTGATATTCTTATCTTTTCCTTACTACCTTCTTAATTTATATCCTTATCATTTTAAGTTTGTATTGTTGCATAGTGTAATTGGTCTTTGTCCTTCTTCACTTTGATCCGTTTTTTACTCTCTGCCAGGTTGATTTTCAGTCAAACAGTGCTTTCATATTACTCTCTTCCTTCAGTAATAGCAGCAAACTCCAAAAGTCTAACCCTAACCCTACCTCCTACCCCTTGGTCCCTTACCTCTACTGATCTCCCTTTGACTTTCAGGAGATCCACCCCCACCTTTCTTTTATGTTTTTCCTCTCTAACATCTACATATGAGAGAAAACATGAACCTTATCATCAGTTTGACTTATTTTTCTCAACATGATGGTCTCTAGTTCCATCCACTTTCTTGCAGATGACATAATTTTAGTTTTCTTTATGTCTGAAAAAAATTCCATTGTGTATATGTACCACATTTTCTTTATCCATTAATCCATTGATGGACACCTAGGTTTCATAGTTTGGCTACTGTGAATTGTGCTGCTATAAACATGTATACATGTATCACTATGGTTTGATGACTTCATTTCTTTAGAATAAATACTGAGGAGTGGTATAGCTGGGTCATATAGTATCTCCATGCCTAGTCTTTCAAGAAACCTGCATACTGATTTCCATAGTGGTTGTACTAATTTATAATGCCACTAACAGTGTGAACGTTTTCATTTTTATCCACATCCTCTCCAGCATTTATTAATTATGTGTATTCTTGATGACTGCCATTCTGACTGGTGTGAGATGAAATCGCAGTGTACTTTTGATTTGTATTTCCCTAATTGCTAATGATGTTGAACATTTTTTCATGTATTTGTTGTTAGTTTGTATTTCTTCTTTTGAGAAATTTCTATTTAGTTCATTTGCCCATTTATTAACTGGGTTATTTAGTTTTTTTGGTGTCAAGTTTTTTTGAGCTCTTTATATATTCTAGATACTAATCTTCTGTCAGAAGAGTAGCTAGCAAAGATTTTCTCCCATTCTGTAGGTTCTCTTTTTACATTCCTAATTATCCTTTGCTGTGTAGAAACTTTAGTTTGATGCTGTTCCATTTGTTAATTCTTGGCATTATTTCCTGAGCTTTAGGGGTCCTATTGAGAAAGTCACTATCTTGCCTAAATCTGGAGTATTGACCCTACATTTTCTCATAGGAGTTGCATAGTTTCTGGTCTAAATCTGAGGTATTTGATCCATTTTGAGTTGTTTTTGGTTCAGGGTAAGAGATAAGGGTCTAGTTTCATTCTATTTATGAATCACCAGTTGTCCCAGCACCATTTGTTAAAAATGTTGTGTTTAGTGTATGTTTTTGGCACCATTGTCAAGGAACAGATCCTCTAGATGTGTGGTTTTGCCTCTGTATTTGGGCAAAATACTATTCATCAATGTGTCTTTTTGTATTCTGGTACTATGCAGTTTTTGTTATTATAGCTCCGTAGTATAATTTGAAGTCAGATATTGTGATGTGATTCCTCCAGCATTGCTTTTTTTTTTTTTTTTTTTTGACTTAAATTTGTTTTGGCTATTTTGGGTCTTTTGTTCTTTCAAATGAATTTTAGAACTTTTTTCTGGTTCTGTTAAAATGTGATTGGTATTTTGGTGGGGATTGCATTGAACCTATATGTTGCTTTTGGTACTTGACCATTTTAATAATATTAGTACTGTGTATTCTTGAACACGGGAGGTCTTTCCATCTTCTAAAATCTTCAATTTCTTTCTTCAATGTTCTGTAGTTTTCATTATAGAGGTCTTTCATCTCCTTGGTTGGATTTATTTCTAGTTTTTTTTTTTTTTAATTTTTGACAACCTATAATCTCGATGTCTGTGTTGCCTTCTCTTCTAGGACCAGCTGCCTGGGTCTCTTTACTGTAAGAGAACTTTTCTTTTTATAGTTTCTTAAACTCTTACGGTTTGTGCTGCTCCTTTGATACTCATCACTAAACTGCTGTGCTTTGTTCTGTGCATTCTCACAGGCTCCACAGGTTGAGCACTTTGTGCTGTCTATGTGAAAGGTACTTAATTTATGGAGTAAATGGATGAATTTTAGATCTTTCCTTTTGCTTTATGTACTAGACAATCTAATTTTCTAATTTTCAGGCAAGCATTGAAATTCTATAGTGAAATTGTTAAATTTAAAAAATTTTACTGAAACTTAGACTTTTTTTAACTCTCAAAAAATGATTAGAAAGCATAGGTTCTTTTATGCTGTGGACTGAATTTGCATTTTCTTTGTACTCCAGGTTTGAAAAGGTTCATATGGTTTATGTGAACAAAGTTACAGTAGCCTCCCACTGTCGTCTTACACGTGCTACCTTTCTATAAGTAGTATTCGTCTTTTCTATTGAAGGACTTTTTTTCTTTATGATGCCTTATTTTCTAGATAAAGCAACAGTGACCACAGATAAAAAAAATTTCAAAAGTGTAATATGCACAAAAAATAGTGTGGAAACCTTAGGATTACTACTTAATGAATGGTCAGAAGGTTATACAAATGATGTATAACCATCATTTAAATTCAAAGATAGTATCACCAATGCATAGTAACTCCCCAAAGGCAATCACTTTATAGCTTCTAGCACTAGAAATTAGTTTTCATGTTTTTGAAATTTATATAAACAATTAATTCATATTCATGAAACATTCTTTTGTGTCTTGGTTTTAAAATTCAACATTGTTTATGTGATTTATTCAAGACTTTGCATGTCATCTTCATTGCAGTATAGCATTTAATTGTATTCCATGATATTGATTTATCTGTCATCCAACCAATAGTGATTTGGGTTGTTTGACATATCTTGAGTAATACTGCTATTGATGTTCTTATGTGTATCTTTTTATGCATATTTGAATGCACTCATAATTTTAACAGATTAAAAGACAAAAACACATCATAATTTCAGTAGACTCAGAAGAAGCATTTGATAAAATACAACAACCTTAACTTCCAGCAAACTAGGTATAGAAGAGCATTTACTCAAACTGATAAAAGGCATCTATGAAGACAACATATTGATATTTAGTGGATATTATATTAAAGGGTGAAAGGCTGAATGCTTTTAATTGAGATGAGGAGCAAGTCAAGGATGTCAGCCCTCACCACTTGTATTCAGCATCATACTGAAGCTTCCAGCAAAGCAAAGGCTCCGTTTCTAGGTGGAGACCCAGATGACCATCATGCTCTTTAGCATTTCTTATACTGCGCATCTGTATGATTTGTTTCATCTTTTGTATATCCAGGATGTAAGATATCTTTATCTTACATTCTTATTGGAAAATATTTTACCTGTGAGAAGAATTCCAGGTTGACATTTTTTTTCTTCTAAACTTTTGAGAATTTTCTCCACTGTCATGCAACTTGCATTTTTCTTCATGAAATGTGCTTCATTCTTATTTTTGATTCTCTATACATATGTCTTATTTTCTATTTTGGCTACTATTAGACTTTATTTGATCACTGGTTTACAGCATTGTAGGTATAAAGGGTCTTGGCCTAGGGTTTGTTTCTTTCTTGTACTTAAGGTTCAGTCAGCTTCTTATATCTCTGAGAGCTGTACTTTTCATTTAACTTGAAAGTTTTGACTTATTTCTTCAGTTATATGTGTAGTTATTCTCTTGAAGCTGTTTTACTCTTTGCTGATGCTCTGTTCATATTTTTTGTCTTTTCTCTTCATGCTTAGTTTTTGACAGTTCTTACTGTTGTCTTCAAGTTTGCTCAACTTATCTTCTGAAATGTCTAATCTGCCCAACTTCTGTTCACTGCATTATTCATTTAAGACATTGTAGTTCACATCTGATGAAGTTTGTGTTATGAGTTTACCTCTCTTCTAAATGTTGGAAATAGAGTTAATATAAAATTTTAATACTTTTGCTTACTAATTCCATTGTTTGTGTCTGCTGCTTAATAATGAATATGAATGGCCTTAGTCCTTGGTTTCTGGGAGTGAGTCTCTAATACTCTGGAATTTTCTGGGTAGCAGGAGTATCTTTGTTGTTCATAAACCCCTTAATGCAAACTTGATGATAGAGATGAAATTTTTCTGAAAGGGATTTATTACTGGAAAGACCAATACACTTGCTGTACAAGCGTCTTCACTATTGGGATTTCTGTGTGTTCAGGTCCTCTCTGCTGACAGAGGGAGCACTGAAATATGGGTGTGTATGCTAACCTCTGTATATATAGAAACCTGTGATTATTTCTGCTTGTGAATAGCTGTACCTGTGTAAGATAAGTAGAAGTTGCTGACTCAAACCTATTATGTGGATCTTTCTAGCCCTTACCTCTTGCTTATCTATAAATTACTATTCCAACAGTAAGAAATCTGTATCCTACTGCCTGCTACCCATATCCTGAATTGTTCAATTCTAGTATATATTTCATAGCTATATCAGAATTGTTTATCTATATTCCCTTGGAAAAAAAACTTTATCAACTAGGGTATATACTTATGTACAGCTTATTTGTCTTTAGTTTGAGAGATTGCACCCATTTCCAGAATTACTTAGGTCAGCAGCACTTTTCTCACTGTCTTTGAGTGAAGTTGTTTGTAAGATGTTATAGGTAATATGTTTGTAATGGTTAGATTCTTTTGTCACTTTCTGCATTTCATCCCTGGATTCCTTATGTCCTAAATGACTTTTGTAATTTGCACAATCAGGTTTTATGGGTTTTGACAAATGAATGTCATGTGTCCAGAATTACAGTGTCATACAGAACAGTTTTGCTGCCCTCAAAATTCCCTATGCTTCACCTATTCAATTCTCCTTCTTCCCTAAATCTCTATCAACCGTCAATCTGTTTGGCATCTCTGTAGTTTTGTATTTTTTACTTAGAACATGCATTTAAGTTTATTTCATGTCTTTGTGTATCTTGACAGATCATTCCTTTTTATCACTGAGTAGTCCATTGTATGGATATGACAAGTTTGTTTTACCTGTTTATCTGTTGAAAACACTTTGATGCATGTTAGTTCTTGGTGATTATAAGTAAAGTTGCTATCAACATTCCCTGCACGTTTTTGTATGGACATATATGCCTCCAGCCTCCCTGTCGCTCCCTGCTTCCCAGCACTAGGCTCTGTTTGGTTGATGCTTCCGAATCTTCTAATTGGAAAAGCATGATGTCATCCTTGATTCTTCCTTGAACTGTATAATACTAAGCCAAAGGAAAATCATATTTCTCTTCTTGGAAGAACCAAGATGTGTTTTTTCATACTTTTAGAATCTGGCTTAAAGGATAACTGTATTCCATTACTGTTTTTTTTTTTTTTTTCCAGAATACTGAGATTGACAACCTTGAGGTCTAGTTTGTCATTGTGTCTTTATCCAGTGATAAAATTTCCCATTTTATGGCAGGGCAACAGTATTATCTTCATAAATATTTGTGGGAAACCATCCTTATTTAGCAGAATTAGACAAGGTTGAGCCTCACAACACAGAGGCCTGACTTCTCGGAACTAGCAGACAGGGGTCTGTCTCAGATTGCTGTGGGGTATGTGGCACTTTGGGAGTGGTTCCCCGTCTGGTTCTGTGATAGTTTCCCTGAGCAAATTGGTTTCCCTAATTCCACCCCATTCTGTTAATCACAGAGGAAGTCCCTCCTGTTCTTGGACCCCTTTACCTGTGTGATTATAAATAAAAGAGAATTGGGCTACTGCGTGTTGTTAGATGCCAGAACTGGTATGGCCAGACCGTCACGTCCCCTCTCATGTAAAAAGAATACTGGCTCTTGTGTGTTTATTGATGAGATAAGTTTATGTGTAATTGATTGATTTATAGCCAACATTGTCTTCGGCAATTAACCCTTTTCTCATCCATGTGGGGTGTGGCACAAATATTTGTATTGTATATTAGCACATGGGACAAAACTTCTAATTCTGACCCTGTGTCTCCATGAGATGTCAGCATCATGTCTTGTCCTGGCTGAAGTTTAATTTTTCACAGAGCCTTTGGCATCTTGTGGAGAGTTGCCTGGTTATATGAGCTGTCCTTGGTGTTGGCCCTGCTTGCCTCTGCCCTGAACTTTACTTTCCCTTCTACTTCTCAAACTTTGTTTCCCCCCATGATGCCTGTCACACTTTACATGCCCAGTCAGAATACATTTCTGTTGGGTATATATCTAAGAAACAAATTGCATATTCAGTTTTACTAGGTACTGCTTTTTTTCCCAAAGTGATTGTGCTGATCTTTACTCCCTCTAGCAGTTTATGAGTTCCATTTCCTCTACATTCTTGCACACACTAGGTAGCAGCAATCTAGTGTATTTACTTCAGTTGTTCAAATGGGTGCACAGTGGTATCTCATTGTATGTGTGCAGGTATGTAGGGATTTTGTATTTCTGATTACTTGTAAAGTCACTCACCTTTCCCCCTTTGTCTTTTAGGTGTCCTTTTTTGTGGATTTATGTGTTCAAATCTTTTGCTGGTATTTAAAAAATAGCTTTATTGAGATAGAATTCACATACCTATAATTTATCCATTTGAAGTATACAGTCCAAGGCTTTTGGAATATTGCATTATTAATTTATAAAAATTGTGTTAGAAGATACATAACATACAATTTACCATCTTAACTATTTTAAAGTACACAGTTCAGGAGCATCATACATTGCTGGTGGGGTTGCAAATTAGTGCAGCCACTCTGGAAAGCAGTGTGGAGATTCCTCAGAAAGCTTGGAATGGAAACACCATTTGACCCAGCTATCCCACTCCTTGGCCTATACCCAAAGGACTTAAAATCAGCATACTACAGAGATACAGCCACATCAATCTTCATTGCTGCTCAATTCACCATAGCCAGATTGTGGAACCAACCTAGATGCCCTTCAGTTGATGAATGGATAAAGAAACTGTGGCATATATATATACAATGGAATATTACTCAGCCATAAAGAATGATAAAATTATGGCATTTGCAGGCAAATGGATGAAATTGGAGAATATCATGCTAAGTGAGATAAGCCAATCTCAAAAAACTAAAGGACGAATGATCTCGCTGATAAGCGGATGAGGACATATAAGCGAATGAGGACATATAATGGGGGGTGGGAGGGGTTAACATTAGGTTTAGGGTTAGGTTTAGGGTTAGGGATAAGGAGAGCGGTAAGAATGAAGGAAAGAAGGACTGTATAGAGGGAAAAGAGGGGTGGGAGGGGTGGGGGGGAAGGGAAAAGGAAAAAAAAATCAAACATCATGCCCTATGTAAACGTATGATTACACAAGTGGTATGCCTTGACTCTATGTACAAATAGAGAAACAACATGTATTCCATTTGTATACAATAAAAAAAAAAGAGCATTAACAGTTGTACATCTGACATCACTGTCTCTTTCCAAAATGTATTAATCATCCTAAACAGAAACTCTATAACCATTCAGTGATAACTCCCCATTTCCAACTTCCCCTGGTCCCTGGTAACTTCTACTCTACTTCCTACCTCTGAATTTTCCTGTCCTAGGTGGTACCTCAGGTAAGTGGATTCATAAAGTATTCATCATTTTGCATCTGGCTTACTTCACTTAGTAAAATGTTTTCAAGTTCAATACCATTGTAGTGTGTATCAGAATATCATTCCTTTTTATGAATGACTATTATTTCATTATATACATGTGTATGTGTGTATATCCATCTACCTATATATCGGTATACATAGAATTTTGTTTATCTTTTCATTTATTAAGGGAACTTGGACTTTGTGATTGTTTTTTTTTTAATCGACAGATTTTTAAAATTAGGGAGTTCTGTCCCTCCCCTCTCCCCTGATTTGTGTGGGGTTTAAAAAAGTATGCTTGTTATAATACTGGTACAGTGTTAGTCATGTACATGGCAAAATCTCTTACTCTGTAATATGCTCTTTCATTATATTATTTTGGTGTCTAATAAAGAACAAAATTTTTAATTTTAATTGGTTCAGTTTTAACTTTTCTTACTAACATTTTATGTGTGTAAGCTTCATGGCTGGGGATTCTTTGCCTATTCCTATGTCATAAAGATATTCTCTATTATCTTTTAGGAGCTACGCTGTTACATCTTATGTTTTGGTCTATAGTGCCTCTGGAAAGTGTGTGTGTGTGTGCACATGCATGCGCACATGTGTATGCAATGAAAATTGAGGGTCAAAGGCTGAAACTCATTTTTTGTGGTGGTTTACCTATTTACATTTATGTCTACTCTTGGTTCTCTGATGTGGTCATAAAATTTGTTTTATCTTCAGGGTCCAGTACAGTGTCTGCACATGGCAAGTGATAAGTCCATTCTTTTTAATGATCAAGACTTGAAGATTTATCTCCCAGAGGACTCATAGGGTCCCCAGAAAAATACTATAAGATCTGATTTTTACTTTTAAAGTTTTCATTATTCATTTAATCTTCACAGCTTTATTTTCTGTTATCTCCTTTCTCCTCCTCTGTTGCCATCACCATCTCTGTCACTGCCGTCTCCTCATTCATTGACATCATTGTCATCATCTGGAGCTAAGAATAAGTTTCAATTTCATGATCTTAGTTTTTCATTATATAATAATTTCCTTTAAAATAATAATTTTAGTTGTAAGTAATCTTATTATTGAATCCCTTACATTGTAACACCATTATCTACATTTGTGTTATTCAAGGAGGTACTTTTTTTCAATGCTAGTGATTGAACCCAGTGCCTTCTGCATGCTAGGCAAGGGCTCTCCCACTGAGCCACTCCCTGGAACTGTACAAAGGATTTCAGCCTGAAGCCCAAAGATGGTTTTCTGGGAGGTCACAGAAATTTTATGTCAAATTTAGTGCCGACATCCCCCCAACCCCCACCATGAGGAAAGCATCTCATCACCTGTTTAAAGTCTGTTCTTATATTTTCCCAACACACTATTGAGAACTTACTCTAAATACACCACTGTGGGTTATACAAAGATAGTTACTGGGGTACCTTGTTTTAAGGAATTTAATATATGTGTAACTATAGTTGGAATTTTAACCAAAGTTAAAAAATTTGGAGATTTATGTGAATTTAAAAAGGAATAATTGTGAAATATTTGTTAAGATCACACAAAGAATAGGAGTTACAGATATGTTGTAGTTAAATATCAGGTGGAAGAAGATAAAGCTAGATAGGTAGTAACCTTGTGCACTGCCTGTCTGGTCTTTATCTCAGCCAGTGAGGCATAGTACCATAGTTTCTTTGTTTCACTGTATTCAGTGATTTTTTTTAAGGATTAAAACAAGAAAAAAAAAAAGAAAAACTCATGAGAATTTATTGTGCATCAGGCATCTATCTGGGGATAGAAAGATGAAAAGGTGTAGGGTAGGGTTCAGTTCAGTTTAGACTTTCATTATTTAGTCTAAAAGACAAACATGGTTTAGTTCATTATGATATAATGTGTTATATTAATGGTATAAATGAAGTGTTTCCTCCTGCTTAGTTCTAATTCTGGTTCTGACCATATTGCATTCCCTGGGTGGTGTGGTTCTTAGGTTCCAAAACTGGGTAACTGGCAACTTTCAGCATGTACGTGAGTGATGGCATGGAGGCAGAGGCAGAAAGCAGGTGGAGTCTGAGGCTCTGCTCCATTTCTCAGGTCCTAACTGAAGTGTGAAAGAGACCTAGTAGTAGTGCCTGTGTTCCCTGGTGAGGGGACTGAAAGAGGCCTGAGGTTACAAAGAGAGAGTCTACATATGTGCAGGGTTTTCAAGATCAGTGTCTTACTCTGTTATTGCTGCGGTTAAAGGCTATCATAGACTGGGTGGGTTATACACAACAGAAATGTTCCTCATAGATTTGGAGGCTGAGAAGTTCAAGGCAAGGTGCTGGCAGATTTGGTGTCTAGTGAGGGCCACTTCCTGCTTTATAAATAGTTGCGTTGTTGCTGTGTCTTTATTTTGTGGAAGAGGCAGAGGAACTTTCTGGGTCCTTTATCAGGGCACTAATCCCATTCGTGAGAGCTCCACTATCATGACCCAGTACCCCTGAAAGGACTCACTTCCAAATAATACCACATTGGGGATTTGGTTTCAACATATGAATTCTGGGGAGACAGAAACATTCAGTCTATAGCAGACAGGACCACAGTACAAGGGTGAGGCCCTGCACATGCCCATCACTATTCCCATTCAATAGCAACAACAGTGGAAAGAATACCTTCATAGAGGACCAATCCTACCTTACTGGGTTACCTGTCTGGGAGTAGCTTGTCAGGATACTCTGTAGTGAGGGTGGTGATGAACCAGAGAACTTTGTGTGGGCATGAGGCCCAACTCCTCTTCTCTGGGTAGGAGTACTTTGAGGGCTATCTTCTTGCAATAAGATACTATCCTGAAGTAAATTGGGGCAGAGGAAAGAAATCTGAATGACTGAGTATTAATCTGAACCATCTAAATTAAATATTGATGAAGTTACTTGAAAAGTCTTCTTAGATCAGTCTGAGATGACTATATTTGAATTTAGTTATCCTCCTGACTCCTGCTACCTCTCTAGAATAGGGATGGATTTCAGGGAAGGGTGTGGGTGAAAGGTGGTAAGAAGACTCCATCAGTTTGAGAGAAAAAAAGACTCTGCTTCTTTTCATATGTTGATTTATTAACAAAGGAATGAGAATTTACATATGGTTGCCCTCTGCCTTCTTGATTAAATGTGTGGCCATCCCACAGAATCTAGATTCCTCATCTGGCCAGATGCACTAGTCTTGAGCTCTGTCCTAGTTTTTAACTTAAGCTGATATACCAACATGGCAGCAAATGTGTAAGCAATTGCAAGAACCATACCCAGTGCTTTATTGAATCACAATAAATGAACTTTTCTTTCAAGAAAAGCCTCTTTATTTGCTTGATCACTTGGAGTGCTTTAAAAAAATACTTGGAGTTGGCAGGCTTTTTCTGATACTGAGGTGCCTGCAGTGAACTGAATGTGGTTAAACAGCTTGGAACACTGGAGTTGAATAGGCTCTGGGCACATGTGCCAAAGGGTGGCCAGCCAAGTCATCCTGCATCTAATGCCAGCCCTGATGAGCTTCAGTTCTGCTGCTGCCATCACCTCTGAGGGCCTCTAAGTTGTACACATTTCTTCTTCTTCTAGTGACCCAACTTTGCAGTCTGGATATCAAATTGGGTACCTACCACATTCCATGCATTGTTTAGGCACTTTAGGTACATTTATTCATTAATCTTTAAATTAAGTTTGTGAAATATATCAGTGTTAGTCCTATTTCCAAGTGAGGAAACTGATGGTGCACTTCTAGAGTAGAATGAATTTTAGTACCTGGAATTAAGTGCCAGAAAGAGTAAGATGTCATAGGTAAAGTGTTGGCACTGGATCAGGTTCAGCCATCAGTAAGTGGATTACATTTTCTCTTTGAAGTTCTGTTTGACTTTGTGGTGGTTTTGTCTGCATTCTAGGACCTACCTAGAGAATTTGGAAAACATTTGTAGGAGCCATGACTGACCTTATAAACACCTTCAGGACCCTAAAGCATTCAAAAGCTTTAAATCTTAAGCACTATATACGTGAAGCACTAAACTGTATAGTGAGTGTGAGTAGGTCCAACACAATGCTGAGTTTTTCCCTTAAGAGGACTGCTTTCTCCCTTTTGCCTCTGTCCTTGCCTTGCCAATCCTTACATTTCTGTTGAGTGTGCCCATTGGTATTATAGCACCAGCTACAAGAGTGTTTAAAACGTTACTTTCATGTGTATCAAATAAATAGGAGTGCTAGAAGATTGATGTTATTTAGTTCAAAGAGTAATTGTTAAAAATGATTGCATGTTCCAGAGATTACTAGTAAATAAGAAATTTGGCTCAGCACTTGTGTTAGACACTGTAGGTGATAGGAAAGAAGTCTAAAACTCAGTTTTTCTTTCATTGAATTTGTAATTTTAGGGAAGGGTAGGCAGGACACATTTCTTAAATGCCTACAAGGTACTTCTTCAGGAAACAGCCAACAAAATAGGATTACTTAAAATCCCTCTTACTCTTCTTTTTTTGGGGGGGCCTAGAAAATAATGCTTTATGCTTTAATAACTAGCTTAGATATCCCATCCTGTTTTAAGTCTCTCTCATAGTTAGCTTTTCTTTCCCTCTGTGTAAATTTGTTCCTACTTCAGCCTTTACCTGTCTACTCTGATTTATACACTTACCTATTTAGCTCTTCTTTTCCTTTCTTAGCACTTAATGTTTGTTTAATAAATAATAAGTTACAATTGTGTATTTCAGGCTAGATGTGGAACAGGTGGGAAGTGATGGAATCTTGTGAGTGGGATTTAGATTAACTCAAAGGAGGCCAAGTATATTAGACGAGGAGGGAAAGGAATGGGGGATGTCAGAAGTGGTCATGTGGAAATGGGCATTGATAGTTCCTGTTGGGAGGTAATGTGAGTTAAATTTGGATGCCACATTTATTATTTCAGCCCTTTGAAAACTACCCCTAATGGTATCCCTTTTCTTTTGTTTCCTCAAAATTAATTATCTTTTGGTAGCTATGGTAACTCATTTGAAGTTCTATTATGCATGAAATCTGTACACATTGAACTATTTGCTTCAGCATTCTAAACATTTTTCTGCATAGTCAATAATTCTGTATTATAATGTTCTCTTCTGGTGAAATTGGCCTTTCCCTCTAGATTTCTAAACATGATTTAAAAAAAGATTTAAAAACATCTTGACCAGTAAATGATCATAGATGATCATCATCTTTGTCACTATGTTTGAGCCATTATTTTCTTGATTTGTTGTATTTCTAGGCAGTCTTACTTTGAAAAACTTTCAGTGACATGTACCACCTTGGTTTTCCCAGTTCTCAGGGCCCTACACCCTAACTCCTGAGGGCTCCCATACCTCATCTCTCTTTTTCTGTAAATCCTGCAGTCCACTGCTGTTCACCCTTTGTGCTTCTTGCCTGGCTGCTTTCCAGTCAGTTACAACAACTCTGTATCAGCAGCTGTTCTTTTCCTGTGTTGCTTCTTACCTGTCACTCAGCTTCCCAAATCAACCTTTCCCCTGCTCTCAGGATAGTTTCCATCTGTATCCTCTTTCTCTCCTTCAGCAGAGTCTTGGAACCTGCACCCAGATCACCCAGGTGGACTAGTTGGTTCCAAGTTTTCTTCTTATCTTTGGTCAGGGTATTGTTTAACTTCTGAATCTTTTTTATCTCATGGAAAATGCAACAGGTAACGCCTACTTGGTGAAGTGATGAAGAGATGGACCTAAAGCATCTCCTGCATAGTGAGTGAAAGTCTGTATGTAACTGTTCCATTCTCACAGTCCTTGAATTGTGAAACTACTTTAAAAAACCCAGTCATTTATGAACTCAATGTTCAAAGAAACTCAGTGCTTATTTTATTCTAGACTGTGTTCTACATACTGGAGACATATATCAGAGGCAAAAATAGAGAAAAACTAGATTAGCAACATCTAAGGTAGTAATAAATGAGATAGCACTTGTTTTGGTTTGAATATGAGGTGTCCCTCCAAAACTCATGTGTTAATACAGGAATGTCGGAGGGGAAATGATTAGATTATGAGAGCTATAATTTAATTAGTCCATCCTAGTTTGACTAGACTAACTGGGTGAACTGGAGGGAGAAGGAGTATAGCAGGAAGAGGTGGATCACTGGGGGTATGCCTTGAAAGGGTTCATCCTCCCTGTGGCTCCTTCTCCTTTCTCTGCTTCCTGGCCTGCTTCCTGGCCTCCATGAGGTGAGAAGCTGCTTCCTTCCTTCCATTATGCCTTTCTGCCATGATGTTCTGCCTCACTTTGGGCTCAAGTGATGGAGCTGTCTGATCATGGACTGAACCTCTGATACTATAAGCCCCACATACACTTTTCTTCTAAGTTGTTCTTGTCAGGTATTTTGGTCACATGGATAAAAAGCTGTACAACAGCACTATAATTCATTTCAGACTCTTCCTTCCTAAAATGTTTATTCACTATAAAACAGAGAAATGTTAAGAATAATTTGATACAGAAAAAAATCATAGATATTTAAGTTCTTTAAGTCATAGCAGACATGCTTTTTGATTTTTTTCTTTTCTTTTTTTGTGGTGTTGGGTGTTAGGGGGTCAATCTCAGGGCCTTGCTAAAGCTACATAGGTGCTCTATCACTGAGCCACATCTCCAGCCCAACGTGCTTTTTAAAGCTTTCATAACCTTTGGATTTTTTTAATGTCTTCCATGTACCTCATGGATTCCTTGGTGAAATGACAGAATTGTGTTGGTTACATGGTCTGTGTTTCTGACATCCTTGCAGTTAGTTATGTTAGATAAGTTACAGCTTATACCAGCAGTTGTTTTCATTTCTAATTAAATGACTCTCCATTGCTAGGAGCACTAATAAGAGCTTTAATCATTTTCTTTGAAACTATTCTCACTCAGTATTGTTGGTCCCACAGTACCTTACATAGGGAAGCTATTCAGGAAAAGTTTGGGGACCTAGAAAGATGTTATTTTTCTGATCGCATGTTTATATTTTATGAGGGGGCTTTATCAACATTTTTTTCTTATTTTTTAATACTGGGGATTGAACTCAGGGGCACTCTATCACTGAATTATATCCCCAGTCCTTTTAAAAATTTTTAAAAAATTTTCAACAGGATCTTAAGTTTCTGAGGCAGGTCTTGAACTTGAAATTTTCCTGCCTTAGCCTCCTGAGTCACTGGAATTACAGATGTGCCTGACCATACCTGGCCTACATTTGATGTTTATCAGCAATAACACATATTATCCTAGATAATTTCTCTTTTTCTTAAAAGAAAAACAGAAACAGATATTATTATTTTTCTTCTGTAATCTTTGTTTGAATTTTGTTTAAAGTATTTCCGAGTTATTTTAGTATTTACTGAATAAATATTTAGCTTATGATATATATGATCCATACACCTTCAATAGTCAAAACACCATATATAAATAACCATTTATTGTTTTGACTATGGTTTTGATGTTGATCATTTCACTGGGGGTATGCCTTGAAACCAGAAGGGGAAGTTTTCTTCCACATATAGTAGCATTCTTGTAAAATTTTATGTAGCTGTCATGTAGTCCCAGAATTATAGATCCTGAAGATATCTTTAGTTTTTTGGTTTCTCTTTTATGCTCAATTCCTCCCTTCTTCCCCTCCTGTCCCTGGTTTTTCATGTCGTCCAATAAAAAACCTAGAGAAGTAAAGTGACCTTTCAAAACCACACAGCATTTCAAGTGCAAAATTTTGGATTCAAATTCACGTTAATGCTGTTTCAAAAAAAAAAAAAAAAAAAGTACAATTAAGCAATAATTCAGTTACGTTTTCCATCCTGTTTAAACTAATTTTAACCTCTCAAGAGTCAAACATCATATCTTCCTAGTGTCTTTCTGTCTCTATTACTACACCTCAACAAAAAAGTAATATTGCACAAGAAAAATGTATTTGTACCTTGTGTGCACAAATGTTTGTGTAATTGTAGCAGGATTAAGCACGATGGGTGTGTTGCATGCACCAAATAAAATACGTATCTGATACCATGCCCTTAGCTAGTTTTATGCTTCTGTTATGCCCTCATATTCCAGATAGGGTAAGATGAAACAGAGAAGAAAATACTCAAATTTCATTTCAGAATCTGTAGCAGCTGGAGTGAACGTCAAACAGATGGGCTTTTCCACCCTGATTATCCTAACTTCCTAAATTTAGAAATACATGCTTTAAAAAAAATGTAAATTACCCAAGGGGGTGGTGTAGCACATGCCAGGCAGTGCTAACGAGTGCAAATAGATGTCATCTGCTGACTTAGATGAAGCTCAGCTCCCACTGCTGGGTCTCTGTTATTTTGTTCCTGTTAGGTTTGTTTTATGTCACTGTTTTCCTTTCTGAAAATGTAGTGTCAAGCCTCTTTTCACATATAGATTAATATTATTTTAAACTGTGGAGATGTATACAGTATCTTGAATCAAAATAGTGCTAAACCTGTTTCTTCAAATTGGTAGAATAGGATAGGAAAAAGACATTGGGTGAGAAACCTCTTGTATCTGACCTTTGCTTCTAACTAGCTGGTAGAATTTAGAACACTTCCCCACTCTAAAATGGGTGGATTGGACTCAGTGGTCTCTAGTGTATTTTTCATTATAAGTTGGAAGATTTATCGTTTTTGTAAATTTTCTTTATCTAGAAATTATCTTGAACATTATTGTGTCTCTAGATCTGGTATAGTGTCAAATAGAGTAGATATTTAGATATCATCAAAAGAAAAATTATTGTCTTGTGTTTTATTAGCAGAATTCATTGAGAAGAGTGATTAGGAACTAAGCATTTAATGATCACTCTGTCCTTTAAAATACATTACTTCTGTCCTATATCTTATAGTTGAGGGGACCACTAATCCAAGAACATAAAAAAGTGTAGTCAAGCAAGTGAGGAGATTGGTGTATGCATATCATCTTGCATTGGAGCATAAATTATTGGGGGAAATCATATTTATGTAAATGAACATACTGATAGAACCATTCTTATCCCAGTGTTCCAAGAAAACAATCTGTGAGTCCATTCCCAGAGGGAGAGAACCAAGCAAGTTTGCAAGGTGAGGGGTAGAAGAAGAGAGTCCAAAAGGTTCATCTTGGAGGACCAGTAAAAGTTCAGGAAGCAAGGGGTGATGAAGAGTGGAAGGGGTCATGGCATAGCTAGCATGACTTGCAGAGAATAGGTAAGCAGAGTTACAGAGGCGTAAAATAGACTGGGAGCTACAAATATTTCACATGACAGGAGGGTAGGGTTCAAGGGAAATGCCAGAAGTGTAGGCAGGCACCAGGTATTTGGACTTTATCCAGTGAGCAGTGGGAAGCCTTCCAAGGTTTTAGAGGCATGCCCAAATTTGCTTTTATAGCAATTTGACTATTATTATGTTTTTGGTACTGGAGATTGAACCCAGTGGGCACTTTACCACTGAGCTATACCCTCAGCTATTGTTTATATTTTGTTTTGAGGTGGGTTCTCACTAAGTTGCCAAGACTGACTTTGAACTTGAGATCTTCCTGCCTCAGCCTCCTGAGGTACTGGGATTATAGGTGTGCACGGCCACACCTGGCAGCAGTTTGACTTTAGCAGAAGTGTAGAGGATGAATTGAAAGTGGACAAAGAATGGGGATAAGGAGATCATCTAAGAGGCTATTGTGGTAGTTTAAGGTCATGTGAGGTTCTTGATAAATGTTGATAAATTAAGTCTAAGGACAGAGACATATTCTCAATGGATCTGTTAAAAACTTGGCACAATGAATGTTCTCTCTGAGGTGTGGATGCTAACACAGAATGAAGGGGAGGGGGAAATAGAAGTTCATTGGATTAGACAAAGGGGAATGAAGGGAAAGGAGAGGAATAGGAATAAGAAAGATAGTAGAATGAACCGGACATAACTTTCCTATGTCCATATATGAATACATGACCAGTGTAACTCCACATCATGTACAACAACAAAAGTGGGAAGTTATACTCCATATATGTATGATATTTCAAAATACACTCTACCGTCAAGTATAACTAAAAACAGCAAATGAAAAACTTGGCATTATTGCTGTTTTAAAGTCAAAAAGTAAAAAAAAATAAAAAAAATAAAAAGGGTGTGTGTAAAAGACTTCAGAGACTCTTCTCAGAATGGAGGAAATGCATGAAGGAAAAATATGTGAATGTGAACAATTGAGATGTAATTAATGTTACATTGTGAGGCCAAAATTTAGTCATTATTATTTATTTTCTTTTTACAGGATTAGTGTCCAGGCTGAACCTCAGAAATCTAGATTGTGTGGTCAGTGAGGAAATTCAGTTTCATTTCATGAAACAGTACCCATCTGAACACAAACTAAACTGAGTAATCTCTTTTTTTAGGGGGCTGGGGGAGAGATGTAAATTACAAATACATTGATTATAGCCTATAAATTCATAGTTCAGAACTTATCTGGGAATCTCATGGAAGGTTAGAACAGTATCATAATGAGTAATTTTGAGAATGAAACACCTTTGCCATTTTTCTATTCCTGAATTTGCCTTGAGAGACCAATTACTGATGGTTGCCTAGTTTCTGTACAGCTCTCCGAGGGCTCCCATAATTTCTCACAGTCTCTTGTTCTCAAGGCACTTTTCAGAGATCCTAAATTGCTTGCATGTCACTTTTTTATCTTACTCTTCTGAGAATGGACCCTCTCCCTCTGTCCTGAGAGGGACTCCATTCACCACTCATCTCTTAGGCTCTTCTCCCAACACAACTTGTTAAGCTAAGCCAGAAACCCTTGTTAACTCTGATGTCCTCCCACCAATCAAAATTACCCAGTTAGAATAATCTTAGATAGAAATAAAACACAATTTAATTTTCAGTTTGGTTGATGTCATGGCAGCTTTTGTGGACGCCATGATTTTGTGCAAGGTCGGAAGATGGTGAGTTGCCTTTGCCTTCCTAGCATTTCTGTAGCCAGAAAATGCTCTTTGTATTCCAGTACTCCTGATCTTGCAGTAGAAGCTATACTTGAACACTCTGAAGTTAAGTTTTCTTTTGTGTAAATGCTGACTATGAAAGGATTTACCTTGTAGGGTTAATGAGAGGTTTAAGTAAGCTAATTTATGTGCCTGGCATATGGATACAATTAATTCTATGTCATTAGCCAAGAAAAATATGCCTATGTCTTTCTGAACTATGTCCTGATCTACACTGGTGCCCCTTATCACCATTCTAGAATGTTCATAACGAGTCTCCTCCTCCATTGCCAATTCATATTTTCCAGGTACCCATATATGTGAGAAAAATGTATTTCTGTATTATTATTCTTGCACATTATATTGAGTGTTGCTATTTGCAAAATACTGTTAGATCCTCTCAATTATCACTTTTTATTTTCAACCATAATACAGGATAACTGATTATCTTGATTTAAGAAATAAAGACATTGAAACCCAGTGGTGTGAAGTTGTAAGTGAATGTTGGAACTAAGATGAGAATCCATGTGATCTGGTTCTGAAATCCACTATTCATACCTCAGAAAAGGGACCATCCACTGAGCACTGATGATTTTTAGAAAATCAACTTTGATAAGGTACAGTTTGAGTATAAAACTCTGTATCGGTTTCTCTATGTTAAATTTATATTCCTGGGATAAAATCTACTTGTAATTTATCATATTCTTTATATTGCTGATTTGATTTAATACTTCACTGGGAATTTTTGTATGATTTATTTTAATACTATTATGGTAATGGTCTGTAGTATTTCTTTTGATAGAGTCTTTGTTAAGTTTTGGCATTATGAAATTCTGGCCTCATGATGAGTTGGCAAGTGTTTCTACCTCCTTTGTTTTCTGAAAGAGTTTGTGTGAAATGTGTTATATAAAACCATCTGGGTCTGGAGTTTCTTAGTTGAAAGATTTTTTGATAATAATGTCAACTTATCAATATAAATTATATTATCAATATGGGACTATTTAGATTTTTCATTTATCACTTTTGAACAGTTGTACTGTTCAAGGAATTTTTTTATTTCAACTAAACTGGCATAAAGTTATTCATAATAGTCTCTTGTTTTTTCTCATAGTTATGTAGGATCCATGGTGAAAATTTCTTTTTCTTTTTTCAAATTAGTAATTGGTTTTCCCATTTTAAATTTCTTGATTAGTTTAGTTAGGTATTTATCAATTTTGTTGATGTTCTTACCAAATCAACTTTTTTTTTTTTTTTAATTTTCTCTATTTTCTATTTTGTTGATTTCTGGTCTGACCTTTATCACTTTCTTCCCTCTATTAATTTGACTTTTTTTTTTTTTTTTCATGCTTCTTATGGTAGAAAGATAGGTCACTGACTTTAAGCCTGTTTTATTTTCCAGTACAGCATGTAGAGTTCTAACTATCCCTGTAAACACTGTTTAACTGCATCCCATACATTTGGATATTTTGTATTTTTTCACTGAAGTTAGTTCCAAATACTTTGTAATTTTCATTTTGAGTTCTTCTTTGACTCATGGATCAACATGTCCCTTTTAACTTCCAAGCAAGTCAGGGTTTCCCTAGATATATTGTTACTGATTTTTCATTTTAAGTCCTTTTTGGTAAGAACATTCTCTATATGATTTTATTCCTTTTAAATTTACTTGAGTTTTTTTTTCTGGTAAAACATTCCTTTGGTGATTATACCATGTATACTTAGAAAGAAAGTACGATCTGTAATTGTTGAGGTTTAAAGTGGTTGATAGTGTTCTTATCCTCTTTTCCTTCATTGATTTTTTTGGTCCACCCTTTCTATCAATTACTAAGAGAGGGTTAAAATCTATTCTGATTATGGAATTATGTCTTTCTTTAGTTCTATCAATTCTTGCTTCATGAGCATTGATGATCTGTTATTGCCTAATAACATACAAACTTATGATTGTTATGTTTTCCTGATGAATTAACCTTGTATTATTATGAATTCTCTAATTTTATCTTTGGTCACACTCTTTAAGTCTATTTTATATAATATTAATATAATACTTCCAGACTTCATATACTTATTGTTTGCATAGTCTGACTTTTCATTTATTTATTTTTTAGTCTGTTTCCTTATATCCATCTCTTATAGACAACATGTATATGGGTCTTGATTTTTTAATCTATTCTGATGATCACCTATTGTTTTTATCTTTTAATTTTTTATTTGTTCTTTTTAGATATATATGACTGTAGAGTGTATTTTGACATATTGTACACACATGGAGTATAACATTCTAATTAGGGTCCCATTCTTGTGGTTGTACATGATATGGAGTTTCACTGGTAGTGTATTCATATATGAACATAGGAATGAAGGCCAGTGGATCAGAATAGAAGACACAGAGACAAATCCACATTCATACAGTTATTTCATACTAGACAAAGGTACCCAAAACATACATTAGAGAAAAGATAGCCTCTTCAACAAATGGTGCTGGGAAAACTGGAAATCCATATGTATTAGGATGAAATTGAACCCCTATCTGTTACCCTGCACAAAACTCTACTCAAAGTGGATAGACCAGAAACCCTACACTTAATAGAATAAAATGTAGGACCAGTACTCCATCATTTTGGCCTACAGCTCAAGAAGTAAAATCAAGAATCAAAAAATGGGATGGTATCAAACTAAAAAGCTTCTTTACAGCAAAAGAAACAATCAAGAGCATGAAGAGAGAGCCTACAGAATGGGAAAAATATTGCCACCTGCATCTCAGATAGAGCATTAATCTCCAGGATTTATAAAGAACTCAACTTAACACCAAAAAACAAAACAAAACAAAACAAAAAAATCAGTCAATAAATGGGCAAAGGAACTGCACAGACACTTCACAGAAGAAATACAAGAAATATGAATTTTCAAAAAATATATGAAAAAATGTTCATCATCTCTAGGAATTACAGAAATGAAAATTAAAACTAAGATTTCATCTCACTCCAGTCACAATGGCAATTATCAAGAATGCAAGTAACAATGAATGTTGGCAAGGATGTGGGGGAAAAAGGTACACTTATACCTTGCTGGTGGGCCTACAAGTTGTTGCAACCACTCTGGAAAGCAGTGTGAACATTCCTTAGAACACTTGGAATGTTGCCACCATGTGACCCAGTTATCTTACTCCTCACTTTATACCCAAAAGACTTAAAATCAGCATACACAGTGATGCAGCCACATCAACGTTTACATCAACTCAATTCACAGTAGCTAAGGTATGGAACCAACCTAGTTGTCCCTCAACAGATAAATGGATAAAGAAATTATGGTATATATACACAATGAAATATCACTTAACCTTAAAGAAGAATGAAATTATGGCATTTGCTGGTAAATGGACGGATCTGGAGACTGTCATGCTAAGTAAAATAAGCCAATCCCATAATGTTTTCTCTCATATGTGGATGCTAACACACAATAAGGAGGGGGTGGGGGTACAGTGGGAAGAATAGAAGTCTATTGGATTAGACAAAGGGGAATGAAGGGAAGGGAGGGGCGAAAGGAACAGGAAAGATAGTAGAATGAATCACCTATTGATTTTTAAGCTATTCCTCTTGACATTTTTGTTTTAGTGATTGCTCTAGGGATTATAATATATATCCTTAATTGGTCACAGTATACTTAAGATTTAATATTTTTTCTATTTCATAAAAAAAGTAGAAAGTTTGCAAACATACCAGTTCATTTACTGTAACAATGTTCTTTATGGTATTATTATCAAATATCTTACATTTATTTATTTTTATTTTTTATTTATTTTTATTATCAACTGAAAAGTGTGTGTGCATGTGCAAGCCTGTGGCGGGGGGTGGGGAGAGAGAGAGAGAGAGAGAGAGAGAGAGAGAGAGAGAGAGAGAGAGAGAGAGAGAGGGAGATATCACTGTATTTAATTTAAGTGTAAATAATTTAATTATACCCAATAATCATTTCTGATATTTTCCCACCTATTCATGAGGATTCAAGTTTTCCTCTGGCATTCTTTCCCTTTTGCCTAGACTGTCTTTACTATTTCTTACTGTGCAGATCTCTCATGATGAAGTATGCTCCATTTTCTGAAAATGCCAATGTTTGTCTTCTATTCTTACAGGGTATGTTTGCTGACTATAGTATTCTAGGTTGACAATATTTTTCTTTATTTTAAAGATCTTGTTGGTTTGTCTCCTGACTTTTGTGGCTTTAGATAAAATATTTGCAGTTATTGGAATAATGCCTCATTTGTATGTAGTGTTTCTTTTCTTCCCTGATTTTATAATTTTCTATTAGTGATTTTTGTGTTTTGACTCTGATTTTGAGGTTATCTCATAAGTGATTTGTTGAGCTTCTTGAATCTTGTAAACCTATGCCATTCCCCAAATTTTGAGATTTGTAGTCATTATTTCTCCAGATATTTTTGTCTCTGTCCCATAAGTTTCCTCCTCTGTTTCCTAGACTTTGGTAGGTATATGGTAATGTTTTGAAATTATCATATATATCCTTTAAAATACTGTTCATGTTTTAAAATCTTTTTTCTCTCTCTTCTTCGGTCTGGATTTCTGTTAATCTACCCTTAGTTCATTGATTTTTGTCCCATTTTTTCCTGTTCTGCTTTTAAGCTTATCTAGTGAATTTTTAAATTATACATATTTTATATTTCCAAACTCTTCATTTTATTGTTTATTACATCTTCTAGTTTTTTTCTTGTTACTAGTAATTGAATTCAGGGGTGCTTTACCACTGAGCTATATCCCCAGCCCTTTTTAGTTTTTATTCTGAGACAGGGTCTTGCTAAGTTGCTGAGACTGGTCTTGAGTTTACAATCTTCCTACCTCAGCCCCCTGAATCTCTGGGATTATAGATCTGTGTCACTGCGCCCAGTGCATCTTCTATTTTTTAACTGAGATTTACTATTTCTTAATTTGTTTAAAGTGCATGTGGCTCTTTATTGTTGTTGTTGAACACAGTTCTTAAAATTAATTTAAAATCCATGTCTGGTAATCCCAGTATCTGCCTTATCTTGAGGTTAGCATCTGTGATGGTTAATTTTTTATGTCAAGTTGACTGGATCATGGCATGCCCAGAAGGCTGGGTAAACATTTCTGGGTGTGTCAATTAGCATTTGAATTGGTGGACTGAGTAAAGCAGATGGCCCTCCCCTGTGTGGTTGAGGATCCTTCTATTTGTTGAGGGCATGAATAGAGCAAAACGGTAGAGGAAGGTTGAATTCTGTCTGTTTGACTGACTGAGCTGGAATATAAATTGTCAGACCTTCAGAGCTGAACTGGGATGATACTGTCTACTGTGTGGATCTCAGACCTTCGAACCACACCACCAGCTTTCCTATGTCTCTGGACTCAGACGGGTGATGGTAGGGCTTCTCAGCCTTCTTAGTCAGAGTCATCACCTTTGATAGATGTCTTTAAAAAATATATGTATATACATTCATGTACACAAACACATTAAATAGTGTTGTCCAGAGATACAGCAGGACCCACACACATACACATCACACCGCAGTGAGTGAGCTGTCATTAACATAGACTATTGTCTTTCCACAGTGTCAGAATTTATTGAATAACAATCAGTTCATAGGCTACACCACTTGCAGTGGTGGCAGTTCACTGAATACTTGTAAGCCATCTAATAGTCATAAGTCAGGCAATCACAGATTCCTTTATTCCAATCTTAATATCTATAATGCTCAAGTCGCACATCAGACATCACATATACTTATGTATGCAGATGTTATATATGTATAATGTATACATTGTATGCATACATGTAATTTATACATTTTACATGTTACATGTACATTTACATGTGAACACACATATACATATATTATGTTACACAGTTACATATTTAGGTTACAAGAAGACGATAAAGGGTTAAGGCAGCCAGAGGGGTTCAGGAGGCTGAATGGAGAGGCTCAGAGCAGCTAAGAATGCAAAGAATCATTGAAGGTGGTCAGATAAGATTATGAACCAGCCAAAGAAATTGTTCTCTAGGCAGGGTCCAGACAGGCAGTTTCAGAGTATCATCTTGGTGTGTCAGTTTAAGATGTTGGTTTGGAGTGGAGGTGTGTGGTCATCATTGGCAGAAAAAACTCTGCTGAACCTGAAGATAGAGATTTGGGGATTCATCTCTGTGGTGATTTTCTTAGGCAAAGTTCATGACAAGTGATGAGGTAACAGGGTCTGGGTGCTGCTGAGTCCAATCTCAGGGTGCTCCTCCATTTATGAGTCTTGGGGTTGCATCATTTGGTGTTTTCATGTTCAAAAAGCTCATGAGCCTGGTTTTTCTGATGTGAGTTTGATATATCCATGCATCCATGTGCTTCAGATTAATCTGATAAATTCACAGGTGGTTATTTTTATTAGTACAGTTCATTTATTTATGTTTGTGCTTCATGGTTGTGCTAGGCAGATGTCAATTGTTTACTTGCACAAACAAGATGTACAGTCATTCTACCTCAGCACTTAAACTCAAAATGTAGTAACTCATGTAGAACTACTGCCTTATAAATGGAATAACCAAGGTTAGGCACAGCCTGAGAATTACTATTCATCCTGGTGTAAGTCAGAGCAGGGCATAGCCTGCTTTTCATACACACCCAGCAGTACACATGCATATGCACACACACACACACACACACACACACACACACACACACATAGAGAAAGAGCCCTGATTAATAGTGTCTGATGTCTTTTTCATTGAGGGTGAATCAGATTCTCTTAGTCTTTTTTATGAGGAGTAATTTTAGATTATATCCTTAATATTTTCCATGCTGTGTTGAGATTCTGGTTTCTGTTATGTTGCTCTAAAGTATGTTGGTTATTTTGATTTTTCCTTCATAAGCAGGATTTAACTTGGTTAGACTCAAATCACAAACTTCATTGTGTCTGTGGTGGGTGGTGGCTCAGATCTCATTTCAGGTTGCTGTAAGTCTGCGTTTTACAAATATGGTTCATTGGTCACCTAGACACTTGTACAGTATTTCTACAAAATTGTGGGTTCTACTTCTGTGTTCCTGTTCTTTCTAGTTTCTCCTGTATTCTCTTGTGACCTTGATGCCTTGGGCACTGGTTTCTTCTGCCAGAAAGATGGCAGGCTTTTTTATGAAAGATTAGCTTCCACATTTTGGGGCCATGACAGGTGTGTTCCATCTCACAGTTTGGACTAATTTTGATCTGCCCTGTGTATACATGCTTCAGGGGTCTATCAGAAATTTGGGCAGAGTTTTCATTCAAATTTTAACTTTCACCTCTTCTGTCTGCTTTTTTCCCTAGGGTTTTTCTTCACTGTCTAGTGTCTCCAGTTTCCCTGAGCAGCTTCCTCTGCGGCTTCTAGCCTTTTTAGATGGATCTTTAAAATGTGTGAGCCTAGCTGCCCACAGTCTCTACCATTATGTAGCTGTCCTTTGGACAAAGCTGCAAAAACTTGAAATTCGTCTGGTGCCAGGCGCTTCTATAGTTTAGACTTCCTGCTCACTTTGGTGAGGGGGTCTCCTTTCTGTATACCAGCTGAAATGATAATCTCTTCCAGAAACATCCTCAAAGACACACCCAGAAATAATGTTTTACCAGCTATCTGGGTATTCCTTAGGACAGTCAAGTAGACACATGAAATTAATCACAAAAGGGCTCCATCTTTTCTCCTTCTTGTCATGTTAATGCTTTTTATTCATTTTAAACAAGGCTGTGGAGTGGGAAGTTTGCTGGGGAATCCTAGCTGGAGCTCTGTGAAGTCATGTAATATGGCTCTGCCAGAGGGACTCTCCTGGCTCTGAAATAAGAATCCAAAGGAAAGGAAAACAAGTGGACACTTCATAGCACCCCAGGGGATTACAAATAGAGTGAATCTTCTCTTTTCTACTTTTTTATATGCTGTTTCTTCATCTTTCTCCTTATTTGTTTATTGCTGCCATTCTTCTCATTCCGTTTATTAATTTTATCAAATTGATATTCATCACATTAAAATAGTATCTTATGTTTCTTAGCCAAAAAACTAAGAGTAACTTTTCATATTTAATTTATAATTTGTATTGTATAATTCAAGGTAGATGTTATTAAGTCCCTTACCTTCCTCAATTTGTGTGGTAGTTGAAAACAGAACGGTAATAAGTAAAGCATAGAGGTGTGAAACTTCCCAATTACTTGGCTATTGAAATAACTGGAGAGACTAAGCATTAACAAAATTATTTATTAATTCCAAGTACCCTTTCACAGGTTATTTGCTTATTCTCTCTCTCTCTCTCTTTCTCTTTTTTATAATATGAATGTCACAAAGGGCTTGGGCTTTATGGAAGATGTTGAATGAGGAGAAAGCTTAGACAGTAGAATTTCAGATGTTTTTCTTTGGGATTGTTGGTTGGCCTCCGGAAATTATAGTCTAAAAAGGCTGCCCTGGAACAAACTCATTAAAGAATATATACTTGGCTGGGGATATAGCTCAGTTGGTAGAGTGCTTGCCTCTCAAGCAGAAGGCCCTGGGTTCAAATCCCCAGCACTGCAAAAAAAAAAAAAAAAAAGAATATATACTCTTCACACTCAGGTGGCGTGTTAGGATTCTTCAGAGAAATGTATATGTGATCAAATATTTGGGCAGTCCTATAGCATAGTCAAGTTGACATGTAAAACTCACCCTCATAGATGGACATGTTTATTTATAAAAGAGGTTAGGTACTATAATTCAGGATTTATGGAGATTCATCAAAAATGTCACTGAGGTCTGTATGGGGAGGACAAGCACAATTAGAACTTGGCACCTTTGAGGGCTTCTCCTCCTTCCCTCTTTCATTCTCATTTCTTAAATTCTTTTCCTACCACTCAGAAGGCTCTTTTGGTTTCTATGGAGGATTTTTAGCACTCAGATTTAATCCGGGTACTATAGTGTATGACGAAGGAGGGAGCAGAGAAGAGGGAGAAGAAAACATACTTTCCTAAAAAGCACTCACATAATTTTGTTGCTATTTGAAGTTTTGGAATTCTTAAAGTACAAGGCCACATTCCAAAGCCAACTGAAGTGGGTTTGGGTTATCCCTTGCAGTGTTTATACTATCCTCCATTTTAGATTATTAATGTGGCATTTCCTTTTCCTTTTGTGGAGATACCTGAAATAATCTTGAGGTTTTATTTACTTTTTTTTAAAGCTATGAAATGTCTATTTTTGTGGCCTTGATTAATTGTGTAGCGTTCACAGATCTCAGCTTGCTTATCTGCAAAGTAACATAAATGTAGTAGAGAAGTTGTTGAAGGTCCCTTTCACTTTTGATTCAGTGATTGGAAGGACATTAGGGAACTTTAATAATGCTATTTCAGTGAAGAATTTGAAGGGGGACACTTCAGTGGAGGCAATGGATGTGAGTGACATATTTGGGCAACTTGACTAGAAAGGGTAGAGAACAATCATTAAAGGAGGTGGTGTGGTTAAGATAGATTTTATGAAATAACAGAAGATCTTTGCTGTGTTGGGCATACAGCAAGGGACTGAGAGGAAAACTTGGAATGTGGAGTGGTAGAATGACTGCGCTAATAAGATCTTGGTGGGGGGTTGGGAGATGGATTAAGGTAAGGACAGGTGGACACTCCAGTGTGTGCCAAGAGAATTACTTCAGTTCCTTCTGGTAAAACTAAAAAATGAGGTGTTTGCCAGGGATTGGAAGAGTTAAATAGGAGCAGAAGTTTAAGAACAACAGATCTCTGTAAGAGGTGTTACAACTAGTTTGTTAGGAACTCACTGAGGGTTGTACCATTTGGAGTACCCATTTGTAGTACCCATTTGGAGTTAATAAATTGAGAGCCCAAACTTTAAAAATTCATTTTGTGTTATATTTTAAGATGTGATTTTTGTTCCCAGCAACCCTGGATGCTACTTGGTCGTTGGTGCTATAGACATCTTCTTTGTTCTCAATCTGTTTTAACCCAAGATATACTTTCTGCTTCGCAAGAAATTCCTTATGAATTAATCCTTAAAAAGCAATCTGTTATTTTGACTCTATAAAAAATAATGTGAGGTAAATGTATTATTAAGTATTATGTCATAAAGTTTATTTTTAATATATGATTTAATAGAGAATCATGATGATTCCTTTTCACTTTTTAATTTAACAAATGATTTTCAGTGTGATTAGAAAAGTTGAATATTTTCAAAACTTTTTTGCTTATTCACTTCTTCTGGGGTATGTCAAGATCCTTATATTTGCCCTTTTCTCTATTATATTTTATATATCCTTGTATATTACCCTTTTCTCCAGCCTCAGGAAAACAAAGGAGCCCATTGTAGCTGCTGTTTTAGCCATTGATGGAACATAGAAAGGGTTTGGAATGAAATTATCTCTTAAGATTGCTATATGCCAGGCAACTAAATGGGCACATATTGAGCAGTTTCAAGGTATTAAACATATACAATCAAATACATTTACATGTTCCCTGCCCACCTCCATTTCCTATGCAAATAGCAGCACACCATTATATCCATTTCCTTATTACTATTGTTTTTTGCTGTTTCTACATGACAGTTGATGTACCTGATCTCCTCAGTGATGGATACTTAGGTTTCCAGTCTTTAATTATTATAAACAGTGCTAAAATGGATATTATTTTGCCTATGTAAAGGTTGCTTAATATACTTCAAATTTTAACCACATAAAGTACCATTTGTCAAATTTTAAAAGGATATTCTTTTAAAGTGAGAATAAAGTACAGATTGAAATTTAACATTATGTTGAGCTATCAAAATTAACAAAAATCTTACTAATTAGTCAGTGGTTGGCAGTCTTGTATTTTTCTCTCCCTTTCTGGTGCTAGGTATCCAACCCAGGGTCTCATGCATACTAGGCAAGTGCTCCACCACTGAGCTTTACCCCCAGCCTGAAATCTTATTATTTTGTGATTATTTTTAAAGAAACATTTCTGGGGCTTTCTTTTTAAATACAATAAGATAAAATACTTCAAACTTCTAATTGCAATTTGTTGGAAATAACACAGTATGGGGGCACATGATATTTATTCACAGTGAATGACAAAGTAGTTAGCTTCGTGTTATATTTGCTGTATTTTTCCTGTCCCCCCCCCATTAGATTTTGAAGTATTAGGGATATTTTATTTTAATGCATAAAAGATTTGATCAGATAATGCAGTATACAGAGCTGGTAAATATCTCAAATTGAAGTTGCAGGATTTTATGTCTTTATTGACCTATACTTCAGCAATTCTAATGTGTCCTGTATTAACCAGTGGTCCTTTACTGATACAAAATAAATTATATACAACCAAGCATAAGTCAATTTAAAATCTTTGTATTATCAAAGTTACCAGACTGTTCCTGCTGATTACCAGAATAATAAACAAAGCGATTAGGCCATAAACCAATTCGTCTTATACTTATTAACTGTTATACACACTCCCCAAAAGTCTTTTAAAATAAAATATTTATGTAATTATTTTATATATTGATTTAAAAATGAAAACACATAATGCCATCACCAGCTTACTGAACTTGAAGAATGTGTCTATAGTAGTTAAGAAATGCTTTACTGGGGAAAGTTAAGGAGTAAAAATGGTGTTGAATATTGTAATCCCCATCTCTTACATTTGCCTTTGGAAAAGCAATTTTTACATATTGGAAATTCCCTGGAAACTCAGCATTTGTCATATATATACTATGTTAAATGTTTTTGCAGAGTACCATGGGAAGGCCATGGTAAATTATAATTTGATTATTGTCTGAAAGTTCTTATAGCACCTACCCACTAAGGCAGCTCCTGGGGTCAGTAGAGGAGAGAAATGAAGATACCTTTGTATTAACTTTGCCTAGACTGAGAAATTACCTGGGAATTTGTCAGCATACAGACTTACAGTTACCACCCCTGATGTGCTGTTGAAGAATGAGGTCAGATCAGGTAAGGTCTATGATTAGCTATTAAAGAAGTCATTTGGGTGCTCGCTTCGGCAGCACATATACTAAAATTGGAACGATACAGAGGTGATTAGCATGGCCCCTGTGCAAGGATGACACGCAAATTCGTGAAGCATTCCATATTTTTCACTTCACAGAAGAAGATCTACAAGCAATCAACAAACATATGGAAAAATGTTCAACATCTCTAGTAATAAGAGAAATGCAAATCAAAACCACCCTAAGATTCCATCTCACCCTAATTAGAATGGCGATTATCAAGAATACAAGCAACAACAGGTGTTGGTGAGGATGTGGGGAGAAAGGTACACTCATACATTGCTGGTGGGGCTGCAAATTAGTGCAGCTACTCTGGAAAGCAGTGTGGAGATTCCTTAGAAAACTTGGAATGGAACCACCATTTGACCCAGCTATCCCACTCCTTGGCCTATACCCAAAGGACTTAAAATCAGCATACTACAGAGATACAGCCACATCAATGTTCATAGCTGCTCAATTCACAATAGCCAGATTGTGGAACCAACCTAGATGCCCTTCAATTGATGAATGGATAAAGAAACTGTGGTATATATATATACAATGGAATATTACTCAGCCATAAAGAATGATAAAATTATGGCATTTGCAGGCAAATGGATAAAATTGGAGAATATCATGCTAAGTGAGACAAGCCAGTCTCAAAAAAACCAAGGGACGAATGATATCGCTAATAAGTGGATGATGACACATAATGGGGGGTGGGAGGGGTTAGTGTTAGGGTTAGAGTTAGGGTTAGGGACGGGGGCAAGAATGGAGGAAGGAAGGACTGTATAGAGGGAAAAGAGGGGTGGGAGGGGTGGGGGGAAGGGAAAAAATAACAGAATGAGTCAAACAACATTACCCTATGTAAATTTATGATTACACAAATGGTATGCCTTTACGCCATGTACAAACAGAGAAACTACATGTATCCCATTTGTTTACAATAAAAAAAATAAATAAAGAAGTCATTTGGAAATTGGTGTGGTCATCAGGGAGCAGAGGGGCAGAGGTGTTGCAAACAGAGTTCTAACTCAGTATCCAAATCACAGGCTTTGCTGTCAAATTGTTCCTTGTAAAGATCCTACCAGCGATCTAGTGCTGGATCAGTGGTTTCTGTTGTCTTTGAAATACTGGCCTATACCTAACCTTCAGATTAGAGAGACACTTTAATCTTTCCTTAGAAGCTGAGCTTGCTTCAAGCAAGTTAACTTAGTTCATGATTATCTAAATTAGTCTTCGTACTATTTACCCATAGATAATGTGACTCATATTAGTCCTGAAATAGTAAAGTAAATGTCAGTTTGGAATTGGTTGTACTTGGTGTTGGATTGAATATAAGGGAATGTAGAGGAACAGGTGTCAAGGAGGATTCTCAGGTTTCTGGTTTAAGCACCAGTTATCAGTCTAGCGCCACGTACTGAGATGATGCAACTGCTTATAGTAGGGGCAGGTTTGAATGAGAGGCAAGAATTCAGTTTTTGGAATTATTGGGTTTGAAATATCTTAAGGAAAGTCCAGTATCCTAGTATGTTAACTTTAATCAACAAAGCCATTTTCCCCTTCACCCAAGCCATAAACCCTGAAGTCACCCTTGATGCTTTCTTCTTTCTCACTCTCTGCATCTGGTTAGTTCTGAAGCTCTATCAATTCTGTACTTCTTTAGAGCCTTCTGGATTCTCCTCTTCTCCCCATAATTCATGCTTATTTTTGACCCTTACCATTTTCCTAGTGGACTGTTGCTCTAGTTCCCTAGTCTCCAGTCTTTCATTACGAGCTGTCTTTAATTCAGTTTCCCATGCCACCACCTGCAGAGCACTAGGGGTTCTTCTGTGATGGGTGCTAAAGAGACATTGTCTAGACAGGTCTCCAGACCTTCCACCACTGTTTCAGCCAGATGAATTTTTCTTTTTTACTTCTTGACTTTATTTGTGAAATTTCATTTGAAAGCATTTTAAAGTAATTATATACATAAATAAAAATGGCAGACCCCTTGTCCTAATGACTCTTCATCCTGCAAACGATTGCTAGGATGATATTCCTAAAATAGATATGAACAATTCATTCAGCTGTGTAATATCCTTTAGTGGATCACTGGTACCTTTAGGATAAATATTAAAATTTGTAGCTTACCTGTGATCTGAGCTTAATTCTCCAAATTCACAGCTATTTTTTGGATATGTCTCTCTCAAAGTCTTGGTTCTCAGGGTGGTGCTATTGGGAGGTGGTGGAATCTATAAGGTCCCGCCTAGTGGGGGATCCTTGGGTCTTTGGGGTTGTGTCCAATAAGGGGTTTGTGGGACCCTGGTCTCTTCCATTTCCTTTTTTAGTTCCTAACCATGATGTGCACAGTTGTTCTATCAGATGCTCTCCACCATTGCCACCTAGCACATCTACTAGAGGCCAAAATCTTCCATTTTGCCTTTCCCTGAGCCATTCCTCTCTTATCTACCAATGCTTTAAAGCTCTGCTCAGATGTCATTATTCTTATTAAACCATTGTGACTCATTACTGTGGTCTGGGGTTGGTTTGAGTGTGTCCTCCAAAGGTTCTTATACTAGAATCTTGATCTCTGGTATGACTGTTCTGAGGTAGTGGGACCTTTAAGAGGTGGAACCTGATTTGAGGTAATTAGGTTATGGGTGCATAACCTTCAGAAGGCATTAATGTTGGTCTTTGAAAATAAATTCATTTTCTCAAAAGCATGCCATTTTCTCTAGTTCTATGAAGAAGGTCATTGGTATTTTGATGGATATCATATTGAATCTGTTCCCCCTCTGTGTTTCATGGAATAATCTAAGGAGCTTTGGCCTTAGCTCTTCTTTAAGGTTCTGGTAAACTAATCTGAGAATCCATCTGTTTCCAGACTTTTCTTTGTGGAAAGACTTTTAATTATGGCTTCAACAATTTTCTTGATATTACAACACCTGATCTCCAATTATACAAAGGTATAGCAACAAAAACAGCATGGTATTCACATAAAAGCCGACATGAAGACAAGTAGAATAGAAGACACAAAGACAAATCCACATAGATAGAGTCATTGAATCCTTGACAAAAGTGCCAAAAATATACATTGGAGACAAGATAGCAATTTTAACAATTGGTCCTGGAAAACCTGGATATCTATATGTAGAAGAATGAAACTAGACCTCTATCTCTTACTCTACACAAAAATAAACTTAAAGTAAGCCAAATACCAGGAAATTAGTTTAGAAACACTGCAAGTGCTAGAAGAAAACTTTGGTCAAATCCCTAATATTTTGCTGCAGGCACTGACTTCCTTAGTAAGACTCCTAAAGTTTAAGAAATAAAACCAATAATCACTAAGTGGGATGACTTCAAATTAAAAAGCTTCTGCACAGCAAGGAAAATAAGAACATGAAGAGACCATACAGAATGGGAGAAAACATATGCTACCTCTGCTTCCAATAGGGGATTAATACTCAGAATGTATAAATAACTCAAAAATAGCTCATTCAGTAGTTCAGTCAATATGTGAGCAAACAGACATTTTTTGAAAGAAGAAACACAAAGGGCCAGCAAATGAAAAAAATGTTCAATATCCTTAGTAATCAGGGAAATGTAAATTAAAACCACATTGAGATTTTATCTCACTCCAGTTAAAAATGGCAATCATCAAGAACACAATTAACAATAATTGCTAGCAAAGATGTGGGGGAAAAGGTAGACTTAGGCATTGTTGGTGGAACTGAAAATTGGTACAGCAACTTTGGAAAGCACTGTGGAGATTTCTTAAATGACTAGGAATGGAACTGTTCTATGAACCAGCTATTTCACTCCTTTGTATTTATCCAAAAGAACTAAAATCAGTGTACTACAGTGATACAGCCACACTGGTGTTGATAGCAGGGCAGTTCAAGATAGCCAACTTATGGAACCAGCTGGGGTACTCATCAGCAAACAAAGGGATAAAGAAAATGAGGTATATGTACATAATGGACTTTTACTCAAGCCATTAAGAATGAAATATCATTTTCTGATACATGGATGGAACTGGAGAACATCATGCTAAGTGAAATAAGCTAGAGTCAAAATCAAGGGCACATGTTTTCTCATATGCAGAAACTAGGGAGAAATAAGGAGTAAAAAGGGGAGGATCTTATGGAAATAAAAGGAAGAAAAGTGGAGTAGAGGAAGGGAATTGAGGAGAGGAGAGTTGGGAAAGGGAGGAATTGCAGAATGAAATGGACCAAACTATGCTATGTGCATGGGTGATTATATCACAGCAAACTTCACTTTTATTTATAGTATAATGTATCAGTTATAAAAACAATAGATAAATAGAAGGAAGATCAGTGGAATAGAGGAAGGGGATTGAAATAGGAAGGAGGGGAAGAAAGGGTAGGTATTAGAGATTGAAATGGAGTACATTATGTTATATGCATCTATGAATATGTCAAATGAACCCCACTATTATGTATAACTACAGTGTACTAATATAAACATTATAAAACAGCATATTGTTTTAATGCTAGGCCACTCCATTCGCTTGGCCCTTTCTGTGTGTGGCCAATTCTCTTCTGTTTTTATGCCAAGTTGTAACTTAGCCAGGGAGGTCCTTGCCAAGCAAATGAACCTTCAGGATTATAAGGTGAATAAACTTCTTTTCTTTACAAAGTATTCAACTTCAGGTATTTTGTTATAGCAACAAAAAAAAGACTAATACAGTCATCTCCACACAAATTAATGATTCCCTTTTTTGTACTGTTTCTTTACTCCCATAATTATTTCTGTAATTTGCTGAAAGCACAGTTAATTGGAATCTTATGCATACATATCTGTCTTAGACTTAATAAGCTATGAACTTCTTGGGTATTAGACCCACTGCATTTTTTGTCTTCGTATTCTAAACATAGTACTTAATCTATTGTGAACCTCAATCAATTTTTGTTGAGGTAAATGGAATCAAACTTGGCAGTAGGTGCTGCTAGACTTTGATGTTTCTCAGGAATTTATAGTGTTTAAAATGTATATATTAGGTTCTTTGATATTGACAGATTCAGTCCAATTCAAGACTAATGCTTAGAACATAGACACAGGCTGATATGAGGAAGAATGATTGCTCTACTTTGTATTTGCCTGGCCCTGTGTGGCATTGGGTAGCGTGGGGGACTGCTTTCAAGAATGCATAAGAGTTTTCAGGTTGGCACAATTTCTAAAAAATACATTTTATTGATATATAATTTATATGCCATAAATTTCATTTGAAGTGGACAGTTTGATGGATTTCAGGATATTTATGAATTTGTGCTACCCTATTGTAATGTAATTTTAAAACATTTTTATTGATTCACAAAGAAAACTTGTACCTATCAATGCTCACTCCCCACTTCTACCCACCCTCCCAGCTCTGGGAAACCTCTCATATACTTTTTGGTTCAGATTTGTCTGTTCTGAACTTTTTCTATCAGTTGTATCATACCACATGGGCTCTTTTACGACTGGTTTCTTTCACTTGGTGTTTTTAAGGTTCATCTGTGTTTTAGAATGTATTAGTACTTAATTCCTTTTTATTGCCAGATAATATTACATACATGAATATACAGTTTTATTTATCCATTCATGAGGTGATAGACCTTTGGATTGTCTCCACTTTTTGACTTTGTGAATATGGCTGTGAACATATGTGAAAGTTTTCATGTGGTATGTTTTCATTTTGCTTACATATCTAACCAGGAGCAGAGTTGCTGGCTCTTGTAACTCTCTACTGAACTGCCAAACTATTTTTCAAAGTAGCTGCACACATTGTATGAGGGTTCTAATTTCTCCATATCCTTGACAACACTTGTTGCTGCCAGTCTTTTTTATTGTAGTCATCGACAGATTTCACTTCCTAATGACTGACTATAGTGTTTTCTCATCTGCTTGTTGGCCATTAATGTGTTTTCCTTGGAAAAGTGTCTTATTTAAACCATTTCCCCATTTTTATTTGGATTATTTGTCTTTGTATTGTTAAATTTTAAGATTTCTTTGTATATGTTGAAGACAAGTCCCTTTTCAGATGCATGCTTTGCTTTCCATTCTGTTGGATGTCTTTTCACTTTTCTGATGGTGTTATTTGAAGAACAAAATTTTTAGTTTTGATGAAGTTCATCAGTTTTATATTTTGCCACTTTTGCTTTTGTCACTGTATCTAAGAAATCATTGCTTACGCCTGGTGCAGTGTACACAACTGTAACCCAACAACTTGGAAGGCTGAGGCAGGAGGATCTCAAGTTCCAGGCCAGCTTCAGCAATTTAGTCAGACCCCCATATCAAAGTAAAAAATAAGAAGGTTTGGAGATGGTGGTAGAATACCCTTGGATTCAATGCCCAGTACTAAAAAGAAAAACAAAATGAAACATAACCAACCAAACAACAACAAAAGAAATCATGGCTTAACTCTGGCAAAATTTCTTGTGTCATTTTTGCCTTGAACTTTTTTTTCCAACCCCAAGGGAACCTTGGATTCATTGTAATTTATTTCAGTTCCTATGGACTTGTACAGTCCCAGGATCAGAGTCAGAAAACAAAACCAGTAAGTCAGGTAGGCCACAGTTGTGTGTGTGCGTGGAGATGGAGGTGAGGATGGTGCCTGTTTGCCCTGCCAGTCTTGGAGAGGTATTTGCTAGAATCTGTTAATAAAGACCTAGCAGTCTTTTATCTGTTGAATAAAGACTTAAAATATAGGTTCAAATAATGTATAATTAGACCTATACTTTTTGCTAAGTGTTCAAGAAATACCATCTAAATTAACCTGTTGCTGGTATCTTAGACTGCTGTTTAAACTTGTATGTAATAAGAAATTTACAAAAGAAGAATATTTGGGTGAAACCTAGTAGGGTAAATTGACAGCTGGGTGACCCATAATATCCAAACTATGTCTGCTATGTAAAAATTTCAGAATGCTAACTATAGTAATCTATCTTATTTATTTCACATTTTGGAATATTGGATGTTTGAGGTGGTTTTTTGGTACATTTCCCTGCTCTTCCTCTTAGTGCCAGTTTAAGGAATTGCTAATTGTCCATTCTTGCTGGAAAGTACTGATTTCCATTTGAATATAACAGTCTTTTTGCTAAAACTTTCCTGTGGTTGATTCGAGCAAATACAGAAGCCTTCTGTTTGTGGACTGAATGTTCAGCCAGCCATGACGTAGCCACTATTATCAATGAAACTTATTCATCACTCTCCGTGCTAGCACATTGTGCGGGTCTTGCAGAGGATCTTGGAGACTTTCAATGGAGCGCTTCTCCTTGCTTACCTCCATACACTGTTGCTATTAAGTGATTCTGTTCTCTGTCTTTTCTAGATCTTGTGGATAATTAGGTCTTTTTGTTTTCTGTTGATTCCCAAAAGTGTTTTGTAGATGTGAGGCACTGATTGAAAATTTGTTCATTTCTAAATTAGAAAAAGGACAATAAATGCTCTCAGGAGATAATTTTGTTCTCTTCTTTTGTATGTTATCCCATCTTACATCTGGTGCCATTTTACAAAGATATAGATGATGTTATGTTTTCATAAAATAAAATGAAGTTTGGTGATCTTAGATTAAAAGCTTATTCTTTCAGTAAATTAAACTTTTTAATATTTAATTTTGTGTATTTGTGGAACATTTAGATTAATTCACAGGTAATTGCTAAATTTCATTGTATAGATACAGCTGTAGAGATACAGAAGGGGTTATTTGTCTTCATTTATGAATGGAATATGGTAGAAGTTGTTATCAAACTAAGCCTATTATACACTTTGGTAAAATCTTGTGCCCTGACATATAGCAGGTACTTATGAGAGCCTTTTGAAGCACAGTCAGCCACATAGCATAGATATTGAGCCTGCCACACAATAGTGTTATGATAAGTGGAGTTCCCTGTGTTGGATGTGGATGGTAGGGGTACTGAATATTCATGATAGAAAAATAATTGCATTTTTCTGTCTCTTTCTTAAGGTCTTTTCCTTCTTTTAAAATTGTTCCGTGACAAATGGTATATGCTTGCCTTACATTCTCAACCCCTGGTCCTTTCTGCCAAGAGCCTGAGTTTCAGTGGCTCCTTAAGCCAGTGGCTTCCATTCTGGGAGACACACAGTTTACATTTGGTTGAGAGGGCTGCACTTTACTTGGAAACTGGTTGATTCTTTTGGACCTGATCAATTCAGTAGTTTTCATTTGTAGGATTTCTGTGTATGTGGGGACATTTTAGGAAAATTTTATTTCTTCCATACAAGGAACTCTCCCTTCCTACCCATACATATACATACTCCTACCCTTTAGAGATTCCCTGAACCATAAAAAAATTGCTGGGTTGAAAATGAGTCTTGATCTGATACCTATTGAATGAACCAAGTACCTCTGCCTGCTTATTGAAAATGAGTCTTGATCTGATACCTGTTGAATGAACCAAGTACCTCTGCCTGCTTAGGTCTGAATTTAGGTCCAGAACTAAATTCAAGGGATACTCAGGAGATACCAGAGTTTCCCTGAGGCTAGAAGCAGTAAAGGGATTGTTCTTATTCCCCTTTGTATTTTTCCGAGTGTCTAAAATAATATGCTGTAGACTGAGTGTGCAAAATAAATGTGCTACAACCCTTTATCTGTTGTTGTTCTCCATTTATATATATGCCTATTTATGATTATTAAAAGCTAGGATAATTGTAGAATTTCACATTTTACCCTATATACCTCTCAAATCTCTCAACCACAGAATTACAATACTTGTATTTGCTGAGTGTTGACATTTTCATCATAGAACTCCACATTTCCCTTGCAGTTATAGCTTCTGTCTCTCAGTAGTGAACTTATCATCCTGATCTCCCCACCTCTGTGAGCAGGCTACTTATTGGATTAAGGGAAAAATTATCTGATTACAGATTGTGATTCATATTGATAAGTAAGGCAGAAGGTAGAAATATATAATACACAAAACATTTCTCAAGCCATTCTCTCTTGCCTAGTTTTCTTGACACAGTATAGGTTTTCTTCATACCTAGTTTATTCTGCTGTGTTCATAACTGGTCTGTGTCCTTCCCAGTATCCTCTCTCTCCCTCAAATCTCCCATACTGCTGCAAGAGTTTTTTTTTTAGTGAAAACATAAACACATCCTTATCCTGCTTATAAAACTCTTCAGTGGTTCCAACCTGTTGGGTAGAGGCTAAAGTCTATCCTGTAAAGTCATGCCAGTCTCTTTGAATCTCTTTGTAACTTAATTTTTTGCATTTCTGTTTATTATTTGCCTCAAAAATTTATTCTGTAAACATACCATTCACTTGCATTATCTCCAAGCCTTGGCACATGTGCTTCCTCTGTCTGAAATGTTTCTCATCCACTCTGTCTCTAGAAACCCCTACTCATCCTCTGCAGCCCAAAAGTTATGTCCTTTCTGGTCTCACAGGCCATTTCTTTTCATCTGTGCTGGTATAGTGTAACATAGCAAACAATACTTCTCTTATATCATTTTATTGGATTGCTCTTTAAACTTTGTGCACTGATAATTTTGTAAAATGTCATAAAAATGAAATAATAGAAAAATGAAGTATAAAAAAGATGTACAAAATAGAAGCCTCATTTTAAAATCGTTAGATTCAACAGACCTAAAATTACTGCTAGATTGCTATAAAAGTTTCTAAATGTTCACAGATAATTTCTATACTTAGTCATCTTCTTTGGGCCAACAACAAACAATTCACAGATCAGCACTTGTCCCTGGGACACATTTGAATAGCACTGCTGTGTAACACTTATCAATTTTACAGTTATTTGTTTTCTTCATTATACAGGAGTTGTATCTTTTTTTTTTTTTTTTTTTTTTTTTTTTTGGTATCAGGGATTGAACTCAGGGGCACTTGAATACTGAGCCACATCCCCAGCCCTATTTTGTATTTTGTTTAGTGACAGGGTCTCACTGAGTTGCTTAGCATCTCACTGTTGCTGAGGCTGATTTTGAACTCTCCATCCTCCTGCCTCAGCCTCCTGAGCTTCTGGGATTACAGGCGTGCCCCACCATGCCCAGCAGGGGTTGGATCTTAATGATCCTGTGTTTTGTCTGGCTTTCTACCTCTCTCTCTCACCCACCCCCAAATGCAAAACAAACAAACAAACAAAAACTAGATCTTGAAATACCATATGAAACAGTTTAAATAAACAGTAAATGTTTGGTGAATGAATCAGGTATACCATTACCTTATTTTTCAGTTTGCAGAGATCTTGGATAGAGTTTTATTTTAGTTTGTACTTGTAGTACTTTGAACTTCAATGATGCCATGTGAAGTTTCCTATTAGGGAAAGGGCTTGCAAATAGTCTGCAGCGATGTTGTAATATGCCTTTGTTTTCATGGTCTCTGAGAAATCCTGAGTGCAGGAAGGAGACATCACCACATCTTGGCACAAGTGATAGAATGGCTCTTTGCTGGAGGAGAGGAGGTTAGAACTAGTGGCACCATTGAAGCAACCTTTTATCGAATTGTTGCTTTGAGGAGAATGCTTGCTGCCAGCTGCAAATGAAATGCTTTTCATTTTTCTGGTTTTACTGGCCAACCTTAGGCAGATGCCATTCCATCCTCCAGGTTTCCCACCCTGAGGACAGCCAGCCTCCAGGCTCTTCCCCATCCTCATTCACAGCTCAGGAGTTTATATGTCTTTAGAATCTGCATTTTTGAAAGTTGTTTTGCCAGCTTCAGAAGCCTAGAACTTGTCCCATTTCCTGTAATTTTGGAACAGTGTTCTGCTGTAGTGGAAAGCACTGGAAGCCAAAGTTCCAGTCCAGGCTTTGCTATTAATTGACCGACCGTGTGACTCTGGGCAAGTCATGCTCCTTTCACAATTTGTGATGTGTGTCCTCATTTGGAATTCAGACTAAATTATTTCTAGTGTTGATTTTTAACTTTCCCTTTGGACCTCACATGGGCCATGTTTGCCTTGACTTTTCCTTCCTTCCTTCCTTCCTTTCTCCTCCCCCTACTTCCTCTTTCTCCCCCCACCTCCTCCTCCTCCCCTTCCCCCTCCTCCTCTTCCTTCTGCCCCCACTCCTCCTCCTCTTCCTCTTCCTCCACTTCCTTTTTTTTTAAATAGTACTAGTGACTAAACCCAGGACCTCACACATGATAGGCAAACATTCTATCACTGAGGTACACCCACAGCTCTTTTTGTTTTTTATTTTTAAGTCAGTGTGTTGCTAGGTTACTGAGGCTGGCCTTGAACTTGTGATCCTCCTGCCTCAGCCTCCTGAGTTGCTGTGATTATAGGCACATGTCACTGCACTCATGTTGCCTTTCTTTTAGTCATAATTTAACTATGGTGATCTTCATAAAATATCATGCACATATTATGCCAGCAATTAGCAAATTATATTCATATTCTCTTTGCTTTTTTTTTTTTTTTCTCCCCAGCTGTACTGTGGTTTTCTCAAAGACATCATATTCATTTTTGTATTAGCAGTTCTTGGCCTAGTGTCTGAATTTACATCCTTTAATGTTGGTTGACTTGATAGGCTGAACTCTGTCTTTGGTTTTTGCTTCAGATTTTTGTTTAGCAATCTACCTATCAAGTGAGATACCTTGCATTGGATGCATATTTAATGTCCCATTAATATATTACAGAACTGTTTAAGGTTGTAAAAGCCCAGTTAAAGTAATGCTGATCAGTCATGTGCACATGTAAAACAGAAGGGAGTTGTGGTTATTCATTCATTGTTCTTAGGAAGGTCTCATTGCTTATTAGCTTGATGAAGGATAGGAGCTGGTATTTGTCTGTGCCTTCTTGGCCTCTGGCAGCAGAGAAAAAGACATGAATTCTCTGCCCACAGACTGTCCGCCCCACAAGGCATACTGCCAAGAGTCTCAAGTCACATGCCTGGTGAGTTGCTGCTACATTTTTTTCTTCCCTGTGTTTTTCAAGGCTACTGTTGTTGGGCTCTCTGCCTGGTGTCCCTGAATTGTAGCTCTTTTAGTTGTCTTACTGATGAACTCCAAACATTGTTTAGCAACTGAAGCAATCTTTATGGTGACTGAATCACCTCCACTGAGTAAACCAGAAATGTGTTGGACTGTTCTAGTCATTGCTCCTGAACTGGAAGCCCAGCATCATACCAGACTTGCCAGGCCTGAATGCCCACAGTTTGGCCCTGAGTGCCTGGGGTATGTGCGAGTGTAGCGTGAGAGGCAGTCAAGTCAGTTCTCATTGCTTCCTGTGGGAGCCGTGTCCTTATCCTCTAGGATGAGTGCTTAACCAGCCTTGCCTTTCTGCCTAAGCATTCCATTTTGCATTTCATTTGTAGAGTTGAGCCTTGTGCCTCTTTGTAATACCTTTCATATACCAAAATGTTAATGTACCATTGGGATAGTCTTTTGAGTTGTGTTTGTAATGGTGGTAGTAGATTTAAACTGAGCTTCAGTGCATGTTTTTTTGGCCTAAGTGTTTGTGAGGTGGTTTGCATGGGTTTAGTGAATGGATGTCTAATGAAATGAAGTCTATTAATGCTTAAATTTATTGACCTGCCAGCCTTAGCTTTGCCTAACTCTGTGTTCTAAGTAATAGCCATGTGCTTGGAATGACCCCATTACTCTGAGTTAACTATTCTGCTGAGGACTGTGGAGGAAAAAAGAAAAAGAAAAAACAAAACTAGTCAACCAACCAAAAAAGAAAACTGAGACTGGAGAAGAACTTAGAAACATTTCTCTTTTTTGTTCTTGGTATTGCCTTTTCTTTGTATTTAATTTCTGCATTCTTTTCTTTTTCTTTCTTGAGAAGCACGGTAAGTTCATGAAAAACCTGTATTTCAGTATTGACCTATGTGCTTTCCAGAGGTAACTTTGAGAGGGTTTACTGTCCTTTTTAAGTTGTAGTTTCCGTCTTCCAGGATTCCACTGCTACTGAACTTAATGGCTACTTTCAATATTAAGTAATGTGATGAGAGTGTGCACTTGGCATGTGGAACTGCTACCCTAAGAAGGCCTTAATAAAGGCTCCTTTCCATTTTCCTGTTAAATTCACTCAAAATATTATTTACTATGAATCACTTACTTGTGCCTGTATTGAAAATTCAGAGAAAATGTTATAAATATCATCAAGTATGAGTTGAGGCACTTAATGAATGAAATTGTTTAGCTCATCAAAACACTTAACACCAAAAAACAAATAACCCAGTCAATAGATGGCTAAGGAACCAATCAGGCACTTCACAGAAAAAGAAATACATCTGATCAGTAAATATATGAAAAAAATGTCAAAATGCATTCTACTGTCATGTATTACTAGAACAAATTTTTAAAAATTACCCTCCCCCCAAAAAAATTGTTTAGTTCAATGAGTGATTGTTGCACACCAACTTCCTAGACAAGTTTGCAGCCCGATGAGTAATGCAGGTAGGTAAGCAGACACTTACGTGGGGTGTGGTGGGTGCTGTGGAGGATGACTGGTTTGCTGTGCAGATGCAATAGGGGGTACTGCTCTTTTGAGGTGGGAGAGGATGAGTGGGGGTTGGCAAAAAGCCAGGGAAGAGCTCCTAATGGACTTTTGAACTGTGGCTTGCTGAAGGGAGGGAGTACATTCCAGGCAGAGGGAGGTTCATGAGGGAAGATAAAAAGTAGCATAGCCAGTCCCACTGAAATTTCCTTGGGCTTAATTGTAGAGTGTGAGGTGGCAAGAGGTGGAAGGTGAAGCTGTTAATGGCCAGCCCATGGAAGTCTTTTTTGTCATGCTAAGAACTCAGTTCATGTCCTGTAGAGAATGGGGGCCATTCATGCCAAGGCTCTCTATACTGGGTTGTGACATGATCAAATTTGCATTTTATAAGAATCACTGTGGTACACAGAGTGTATGGGAGAGAGGCAAGCTGAGAAGAAGGGGGAGGCTTGTTAATAAGCTGGTGTAAAGGTTAAGAGGAGAGATGATGAGGGCCTGAACGGACAGAGTAAGCTGCAGAGGGATGAAGAGGAGGAGAGCAACTGGGAGTAATTGAGGAGGTGAGATCTGTGAGATGTCAAGGTGGAACGTTCCAAGCGTGACTCTCTTAGGTTCTTGTTTGAGGTGCTTCTAATTGGAATAGTAGATAAAAGAAGCAGATCAGATTTGGGGGAAGATGACAAATTCAGTTTTAGAAAAGTTGAATTTGCTTTGCTTGTGGGATATGATCCAAGAGAAGGACTTATCATTAGGCAATTTGATACATGGTCTGGGGCTTAATAGAGGTCAGGGCCAGAAATGCAACTTTTACCTTAATCTTAAGTGATTGTAATGATGTTAGAAACAAGTAAAATGGTCCTTTTGTCTTTACATTGTGACTGACACATTTATATCATAAATGAAGCTGTCATTAAAATTGTCCAGTAGATTCCCCCCTTCCTTTCCACCTTGGTTTTCTCTTTAATGGAGATAAAATATTGTTATCTCTCTTTTTCTCTCTCAATTCCCATAGCTCCTTTTGGTTTGAAATACAACTTTGAAATGAAATAAGATTGAATTTTGAAGGGTGTTAAATTTTAATGTGATATTTTACGTAATTCCAAGCTACATTTTAATGCTGTTCAGCATATCTTCTGATGACTATGGGGGTGCTTTAGAGTAATTCATCATCATCATCATCATCATCATTTTATCATTAGTTCTCAGATAAAAGTTGAGAGAAAATTATTAGAAAAATTAAGCTGTGAAGGGATAATGTAAATGCCCCCACTCCAGTGGCTTTCATCTGCTCACCTGGCTTGTCTTGCCTTCTTTTTCCTGGAGACTTTGTGATTTCAGATCAGAATCCAAGTGTCATTGAGTAACAGATTTTAGTCACTCAGAGTTCTTGCAACTCTGAAATTTTTTGAATTTTTGATTTTTTTCACCTTCCTTATGCTTTCTTTTTTTCCTCCAGCAAAGAGGGTAGAGTTCATCTTCTTTCAGGGTACCTTAGGAAATCATATGCTTGAATAGTCTTGCTTTATTCCTTTGTGACCTATACATGTCTTTTTAGAATTATCTTCCTGTTATGATGAGGGTTTTAGCAGCCTGTTTCTGTCATCTTCCTTTTGAATATACATAGAAAATCAGACATTCTGTTCTGGCTTTCTTGAAATTATAAATTGGTGTTCCTTTCTCTCTTTTCTCTTTCTACTATCTCTCTCTCTCTCTTTCCCTCCCCCCCCACCTTTTATTTCTCCTATTTATAAGGCAAATTTTAAAAAAATGAGGTCTAATCACCCTCCCCTCCCCTCACTCCCAATGCAAATTTATCTGTAAGGTTTATATTGTTTTAGCTACATTAGCAACCATCCTTTTCTTAAATACATTTTGTCAGTTCATTTCATTTTCAGCAGCTCTGTCAAAAGATTTTTATGTAACATGGTGATATTGTGATTTATTAACCAAATTGATTTATGTTTCTGTTATTTCCTATAACTCTGCAGTTTTTCTTCCCCTCTCTTCATCAGGGAAGGAAGGGGCCACTTCATCAGGATGCAGAAAAGACAAGTGTCTGTTTTTTGAATTTAGAAATTACAAACCCTTGACCTGGTTATAAAGCCCAATTTGGAAAAGTAAAAGAAAAATCAAGAAAAAAGATTCTGTCAACTAGGAGAGGAAGGAGATCAGATATGCTGCATTGCACTCAAAGGAAAGCCCTAGGAATGTTTAAGGAACTGTATAGGAGAATGGACTTCATCCTACCATGACTTACTCCACTGCTTGTTGGAACCTAAAAAGAAAAAGATCTCAGAGCTAAAATACAATGATTAAGTTTCTATATCTCAGCTAAATAGAGGCTCACAACCAAAATTAAGTTTAGTTATGGAAAAAAAGAAAAAGAAAAAGAATGAAGTTAAAATTTTCACTAGGTGACTTTTGGTCAAGGATTTGTATCTATTTATATTAAATAGCAGTGAAATATAGTGGAAGATTGCTCTGAAGCCAGATGAATTTGGGTTTAAATCCTGGCTATATAATACCATAGTTGAGTTCCTTAATCCCTTTGAGTCTGCCTTTCATTTGTCTAACTACAATAGTAATAGCTACCTTACTGGAGTGTCTTAATACTTGAATGTGATATGTGTACAGTATCTAGAATGCTGCTTGGTGCATAATACTCAAAAATACTTTCTTTCACTTAAAGTTTTCTCAGTCCCACCTTTTATTTTGTTTCTCAAGACACAGAATTTATCTAAATCCTCCTTTCATGTGATAGCCCTATAGATTTTGAAGGCCAGTGTCCTTAATAGTGCCTAGCACCATGTCTTGCATATTTGAGAAGCAGTATGACGTAATGTATTCTGGAACACAGTGCTTACCTTTGAATCTCAGCAAGACCACTTACTAAGTTTCTTAACTCTTCTGCACCTCAACTTCCCTATTTGTAAAATGAAGATCATAATAACCCCTATATCATGGGGTAGTTGTGAGTATTAAAGATGTTAATGAGGCATAGAATAAAGCATCTCATTGTGTCAGAGACAATGCTACATGTTCACCTAGTTTTATTTATTTTCCTCTTTAGAGCCAGATAATGGCTGTATTTCCCTGCCTTCCTTGTAGTTATGTTGGGGTCATGTCCTTATTCCAGTTGGCAGAAGATAATTTGTGTCATTTATGAGCCCAAACTCTCTATTGTGTGGATTGTTAAAATCAGACATTGAATGAATGATGGATTCACCAGATAGTGGATGGGGTTCCTAACTCACCATGTGGAGGATAACTTCTGGATCCATAGAGGACATTGTATAAGCAAGGAATAAACTGTGTGGGGTGTGCGGATCAGTGGGGCAAATCAAGTAGTTGTATCTAGCTGTCCCATAGGGAGGTGGTAGATGATTAAGACAGATATCTGACTTGATCATACTGAGGAAATGGGAGCAGATAGAGACTGGGAAATTTTGTTAAGGAACCAAGCCTTGCTTCTGGTATGAGAAAGTCTAACTTATTAAGATGGCTGCCAAAGCAGCATAATATAGGAATTCACTACAGTGGAGGAAGAAGGTCAGTGATCCTTGAGGAGAAACCTGGTGAGTGACAAAATGTTGTCAACCACTGTCCCAATAGTTTGTTTTTTCTGCATACCATTTAAAATGGCAAATGTTTTTTATTCTTAGGAATCGAGTTTTCAACTGTCTTTAAACACTTGACAAGAAAACGTGACTTCTCAAAATGTTTTCTGTACTATTTTTCTCTTTTCGATTTTTATTTTTTCATATATTTCTCAGACTGACTGATTGTGAAGATAAGTAAAAAAAAAAAAAATACCAGAATAAAGGAGTAGGAAAAATACAGATCAGGTATTAAGATGACTTACTGAGAGTTCTAAGCCAATTCAACTTAATTTATTAATGCAAATTGATAGGTGAAAAAGGATTTAATACATAGCATTATTGGATCATTGGTCTCATATCCTATGTGTTCACTTCATGGTACCATAATGCCTGCTTTTGAGAAAATGTCAGCTTGAAGACAAATGTTCACCTTGTTTTTGTGCTGCAATGAAATTCAGTATCTGTTTCTTTTTCTTATGGAGGAGGGTGACAGAAAGTTCACTTCTTGGAGAACTCATCATTATTTCTGAAAGATATGAAAAGTCATTTGTGATACTGAGGTTAAAGTATTATTACTGGGGAGGGGGTGATTTTCATCTCTCTCCTGGTCCACTGTAGAGTGCCACAGCAGTAGAAAATGATGCACATTAATAATCTGAGATTATATTATAAATGAAGTGAGAGGCTTATCACTTTGGGGAAGAAGGGTTAACAATATCCATTACTCAGAATATTCTGTGTCTTAACATCCTTAGAGCTGCAGATGGTGGCAGTAGTGGTCGATACCTGATCTGTGGTGTCAGGAGTTAGGCAGGAGAGTCCTGGGCCTTCCGTGAGGATACTTTAGGGACTTTATTGATCATATATACTCAACAGTAGAAGCAGAATCAGAAAAGATAGTTTCAAAGTTTGAGCTTGTTGCCATTAGTGCACATGTGCACTTGCACCACACCACACACAATTTAGGAAGAGAAACTAATTTTTAAGGGGAAGATACTAACTGCTTTTTTGAACATTGAATTTAAAATGATGATTATTAAAATGGTAGCCAGAGGTCTGCCACTATCTCTTATGAAAATCTAGAGGTAACAATCTTTTAAAGACTTTCTGTCTTTAGGTCAAAATTACTTCCCCAGTTATATATCTGATAGAGCATATCCTGTATCTCTGAGATTGTAGTGCAGGTATGTAGAAATGTTTGATTCATTATATAAACTAGCAACTTTCTTTCAATGAGCATTTCTTTTTCTTTTTCTGTGGTGGGGGGTTGTTCAATAGGCTTTCAAATTTATCTGCCACATCTAGTAACATAAACCTATATGAAATGAGTGAATTTTTTAAAGGAAAGGTACAGGTGAAGGAGATAGAAAAGTGGGATAATATTTAAAAATATATTTGACTTTGAGAATAAATGACTTTCTTTTCACAGTAATGTTCGTTCACTATGAGGCGATAGAGGAAATTTTCTTTTCTGTGGAACTTAATCTGTAGCCAGCTGCTGCTGTATCTCATTATGTTCTTCATGTAATTAGAGCAATTAGGATGAGGCTTGTGCCATATATTGGTCTTGGAAGGAGAGTGAGCTATTTCCAGACTTGTTTTGAGAGATTAGAGATTAATGGCCTAATCTTTTAGGTAAATTGATGGAATCTGAGAAATATTTAAGCTAGGAAAAAGAGAAGGGCAGTTTGTTTTTTGTTACCTGAAATGTTCTTTTCTTATCACTATGGTAACTACATATCTTGACAAATATGTTTTTGAATGAGATTAACTCTAAAGGTAGTTGATAAAAGATTGTAGTCTGGAAGATACAAGGTGGGCTTTGTGGTGCAGTGATAATGGTAGAAACCTGGCCTCAAGGTTTTGACATGCACAGATTGGAGAAGAGTAGGAAGGACAATTTAAAGGAGAAGTAAACATTAGAAATATTCAAAATTCTCTTTGGGAAAACCAGTCTCGTGAATGTGGTTTTCATGATGAAGAAGGGCAAGAGATTAGGTACTGAAACCACAATGTGCTAAACCACTGTGGGATTCCGAGGGTGGTGCCACTCCATACTCATCAAGGAGTAGTGCTCTTCCACATCCTGACTTATAGAGGTTTCTTGTAAGGCCTGATGGTTTTTCCTTCCTCTCTGCTCCCTTTTCTTCACTGTAGTTTTAGGTACACTATGTGATTCTCATTCTTCCAGCTGGGCTTTCTCAGGTTATTATCTACGCCAAATCAACTTACCTGTGGCCCCCAAATGCATTTTTATGAACTATTAGTGTGTCCTTGTATTTTATTAAAGGTGGATTATGGCCTCAATGCCAGACTTCTTTTTATTTTTAATTTTTTGGCACCAGGAATTGAACCTAGAGGCGCTTAACCACTGAGCCACATCCCCAGCCTTTTTTGTTTTTTACTTTGAGGCAGAGAATTGCGAAGTTGCTTAGGGCCTTACTAAATTGCTGAGTCTGGGTTTCAACTTGTGATCTTCCTGCCTCAGCCTCTGGAGTCTCTGGGATTACATTTATGCACCACACTGCGCTCTGCTCAATGCCAGACTTCTTAACTTGACATTTAAAATGACCTGGAATGAGACTGACAGACCTATTTTTATCTCTTGTAGTTCTTATGAATGAGCCCTGTTTTCAGCTACTCTAGTATGCTCCCTGCCTTTAAAATGTGTCATGTTCAGCTCTGCTTCTACTTTGTTCTGTCTAAACCCACCCTTTGTTCTCTTAAGACCTTCAAGGGACCACTCAACACCTCACTCTCCTAATTGTGTCCTACTACTTATTACCTCTTACATTTTATTTGATAGTTTTACAGTGCTCAGCATAGTACTAGGTGGATGCTAAGAAGTCTGTGGTAGTGACTGAAGCATAGGACTTTGGGGGTAGAAAAAACTTTGAGAGGTCAAGATGGCCCAGCTCATTTTGAATTTCAAGTTGCTGTGGTACAGGGTCTTTGGGAACTGACAACTTAAAAAAATGAATTGAGTCTTTATTTTGTTTCTTTGTTTAATCTTTCAGAGTCCCAGTGTCACCAAATTCCAAGGCACCAAATTCCCAACAGGCACTTGATAGAGAAAACCATTTTCTCTGATTTTGACGGGACTTATCCTGAATTCAATGAACGCCTTTCGCTTCTGGTTTTGTGCCCAGTGCCTTATACATGGAACGGTTAATTCTAGGGCTGTCCATGCCCCACTCTATTCAGATCAGGATTCATTGATGTGTGCCAGGTCACTGCTGGCTTGGCATATGCTGGTGGGCAGGAGAGGCCTGCTTTCTCTCTTACATATGACAAGCTCTGTTCCCTGCTGGGTGGGGCATGTGCCTGGGTGAGAGATCCTGGGTGAGAGAGCAGCACAGAGAACACACTGGAAATGAGAGACTGAACATGAGCAATGAGCACAGACATAAACAGATACAATAAAAATAGAGGGAACTATTTCCCAAACTGCTAGTGGGAATAGCCGGGTAGAGCAGGGCTGTGATGTCTTTCTCAGTGCCGTGCTTGCTCACCTAGGACTGACTGAGGCACAGCATCCTGCGAAGGCCGCAGACTCCAACTCTTCATTCCTTTATGGTGTCACCTATACCTCATCCCAGCTGTACTCTAAGGAGATGTTAATTCTTTGTCAAATGTGATTCTCAGCACTGCATATAAATAAATGAATAAAAATAAAGGTCTATCAACATCTAAAAAAAATTAAAAAAAAAAAGGTGTCCCTTTTTTTTTTTTTTAGTTCTCCAAAGGCTACTGAACTCTTAATTTGTTGTTGTGCCAGTGTGAGACTCTGGTTTACATTATCTGAAAATATTTAATTTATCCTTAAATTGTATCTCCTAAGCATTAAACTGGAGCTTCTATAAATTTAGTAACAATTAACCATACTGATCAACTTTTTATTAAATAGTATTTTCTAATGTAAAAAATATGAATAACTTGCCCTCGATGGAGTCTACATTTTAGCCAGAGAAAAGACAATAAACGTTAAGCATAACACAGTATAGTGTTCCTCATAAATACATTGGAAAGCAGAAAAACCAGTGAGAGTGAGTCAAAAATTTGGAAATAAGATGAAATACAGTTTAATATTTTCATTTTGAATGAATTTAAACTTTTCATTTTAACAAATACATGATTTGTGCCTTTTCTTGATTTTTGAGATCCCATGAACTTGAGGAATCAGGCATTCATAAACTGAAATGTTTAATTGTGATGGAAGGCTTAAAGAGTCATGGAGTGGGGGCAGGATAAGTTTCTTCTATCCCCCGACTATGCTTTCATATCTTTTGTTTGTCCTTTTTTCTTCCAGTTCCTTCTACAGATGAGGTAATATATTTCAGCCAAATGGCCTGGCATAATCCTGAGTATTTCCTGCTCTGTTTTTCACATGGACACACACACCTAATTTTTTTTTTTTTTTAAGGTAGTTTCTGTTACTGGATTTTTACTCTTTGAAGTTTGTTAATCTGACTGAAGCTGACCTCATAATTTATAATGTGAAAATCACTGTGCCTGTAAATATAGTATGCATAAAGTGCCTGTTGTATACTTCAGTTATTTCAGTGCTTCTTGCTGTTTAATACTTATATTTCTTCAGATTACCCTCTGGTCAGAGATATAGGTAGCATTAGGTACATCTGTGAGTTTCAGATCTCACCAGGATTTATCTTAGGCTTTGGTAGGGTGTAGACAACTGGGACTCCCACTTCATAACTGTCAGTCCTATTGGTGCTCATTCTGCTTCAGCTGTCGTAGTTGTGACACAACAATATTAGTTTTGATCTCTTTTTCTCCTGAATATTTTTTAAAAATAATGCACAACCCCTATACCTATTTCTACCAAAGACAAGACCATTTGAAAGAAAAATGGAATGGAAAGGCAGATTTTAGTGTTTTAAGATTTTAAAAAACTTTTAATAAGATTTGTTGTTTTTTTCTTTCACAAAACTGTATAGCTGTTTAAAATCTAATTGTATTTGAAAACCATAGTAATGAATATTTGCTGATAAACATCTCATTGGTACTGATACCTAAAATACTGGAAAATGCTATTTAAAATCATTGTCTTAAACTAGAAAAATCTGTGTGAGTGTAATTTAAAAACAAATTCAAAACTTTTCCACCCTAAAATGACTTCTGTTTTGATAATGCCTGAGTCACTAATCTTAAAAGTAGAAAACCATGGATGGATTTTATTTCTTCTCTCATTCTCTGTCCCCTACTTTTGTCAAACATTTCTGCCAGATTTTCCTTTCAGTGTCTGTAAATTTACCTATTTATTCCTCGTTCCTAAAGATCCTCTTGTGCATGTCCTCTTTACAATATACTTGGTTAGATGTGATAACAATTGGAGGTACCAACCACTGCTCCCCCCTGTTGTTTTATTATACTTATCCTTTTGTTTGGAAATCTGACTTATAAATCAAGTTTCAGGCACAAAGGGAGTTTACCCCAAAGGATCCAAATTGGTTTTTCCTGTCTTCAGAAAAGCAGAGCTTGGGTTGGTGGCATAGAAATCCCCTTCCAGTAGAAGTGACTGTCCAATTAGAGGGACCAAGGGTAGCTTGCAAATTCCCTGTGCAAGGATAACTTTGGAGACAATGAGAAGATATTTTCTAAAAAAATTTTTAATTTATATTTTTAGTTGTTGATTGACCTTTATTTTATTTATTTATTTATTTATTCATTCATTCATTCATTCATTCATTTATATGTGGTGCTAAGGATCGAACACAGTGCCTCACACATGCTGGGCAAGCAAGCACTCTATCATTGAGCCACAACCCCAGCCCCAGTGAGGAGATATTAATCTGCCCCCAAGGGCATGGATGTAGCCAACAGAGATCCAGACTTACAGAAGGTTTATGGCGGGGCTGAGGAGAATAAGGGAAGGGTTGAGGTGGACCTGGTGTTGGAAGATTTAGAGATGTTGGCAGGATAAAGGCTAATGATCTCCACCTATCCTTCCCTTCCTATGCTCCTACATCTAGCATTTTGTAATTCTCTAGAATTCAGATGCAACCCTTGAGCAAGAGGAAACCAGGCATTGAGATTACCATGAGTTGACTGAAATTTAGTTTTTACTATTCAGCAGAATAGGGGCTTCAGAACAAAAATTTAGTTATACAAAATAAATTCTGCTTTCTCTTGCTTTGTGCTTTTCCATAGACCTGCAGCACAAGTTTCTTTGTACTCTCCTTAATCTTGCTGCTTTCAACGGGGGAAGCTTTTTGCAGTCTACCACCTGAATGTCAATTCTTCCACCCCCTTGATTCCTAGTGTTCTCCAATTTGAACCTCTTTTAGGTATGCCAGACTTCTCATTATCCTCATATCTAGCAGATGACTCCAGCTGTAGTTTGAATCTAAAATGTCCCCTACAGACCCATGTATTAGAGGTTTGCCCCAGTATGTCACGATGGGTGGTGGTAGAACCCTTAGAGGTGGGGCTTAGTGGGAGGTTCTCACTTGCTGGGGGCATGCCTGTGAGGGAGGACTGTGGGGTCCTAGCCCCTCCTCCTTCCTTTCTTTATGCTTCCTGGCTTTGAAGTGAGCAGGTTTGCTCTGCCACCTGTTCCACCATGATGTGCTGCCACAGGCCTAAAGCAATGGTGCCAACCAACCACGGATTGAAACCTCCAGACTGTAAGCCAGAGTAACTCTTTCTAAGTTGAGCCTCAGGTGTCTGTTATAGTGACAGAAAGCTGGCTAACACTTCTCAGCTTCCCTCCCAGCCACTCTTTCTGCTCATATTTCTCTCCCTTAATTCAGTCAAGAACTGTCCTCTCCATTTTTTTAAGAAGTCTCAATCCTGCCCATTTTCAAGGTTCAATCCAGATTAGATTGCCTTTCCTCATTTTCAAATTCACACTGATCTTCATTAAAAAAAAATTATAATACGACTTAGCCCTTGGTTACATCGTACTATTTGTTCCTTGATTTTTGTTCCAGGGCCTTTAGTTCTTTTTCTCCGTGTAGATGATAAGCTTCTTAGGAACATGGACCAACCCCATTATTATTTTTCTTGTGTTCTCTTGAATGCTAGCATGTGGGGAGCACAGAGTAGATGCTGAAAAGTTACTTGTTAATTAATAGGGTAGAAGCTGTTGCTATTTACGTTATGTATATGAGATGAATTTTATCTCTGTCTGTTTTACACTTTTTGAATTTCTGTGTTTCTACCACTCTTGCAGTTAAAGAAGCCGGCAGTGGGTGGATGTACTGTGCACATCTCTGACAAGTGAAACAAAGCTGATTTGTTTTATTTTTAGAAAGCTTGATGGTGTTAATTTTTCAAGTGTCACTTGAAAATGGGTAGCTAAATAAGTACTCTGAGGATTTTTAATACAGTGATATACTTTGGTAAAGAGACCTTTGAATACAAGCATCACAGTTTTTAACATCTTTAGTCAGCACTTGCTCAGAGTGATTGAAATTGAAGGAGTAAAGGAGCTATTGCTCTATATTATGTAATTTTTTTTAATTCTGAAAAATCCTATATAGCATTAATTAGTGTACTTTTTTTTTTTTTTTTTTTTTTTTTTTTGCGGTGCTGGGGATCGAACCCAGGGCCTTGTGCTTGCTAGGCAAGCACTCTACCGACTGCGTTATCTCCCCAGCCCAATTAGTGTACCTTTTAACACAACTTCAAATGAATTCCTTTTGTTATAGGTTCTAGTTCTGTGTTTCATTTATGTGCTTGAAAAAGTGCTGGTTTTCTGCCCTGTTCTGTGCTTTCTTTTTTATTTAACAGTAGGGATGTTTTCACAGATGGGTCTTTCTCCCTAGGTTTTGGAGTGATTGGATCTTCTTTTCCCATATTACTTTGCTGGCTATTATAATTCCCTGGGGGCCCAAAGCTGGCAGGAGAACTCTGGAAGGAAGGAAGAGAAACCTGAGAAGCTCTGGGCACACGGGAATCTTGTTCTGTTCTCCTTTACCACCTCCTGCACTCAGACACCCGTTTTCCCCAGACCCAAAGAAGAACACAAAACCTGCTTTTCAGAAGTAGGCCATATGCCCCTCTTTAGGGATGACCTATAAAATTTGTACATAAGTCGAAATATATAGTACATATAATATTTTAAAAGAATCTAAAATGGCCCCTTACAAATAGTATGAGTTGTATAATATTCTGCTTGTAAGGCAACCTTATCTGGGACACTTTTTGGTTAAGGAGCACTCTGAAACAAAACACACACACACACACACACGCATACACTCACACACTCACATACTCACTTTTCTACTAGTAATGACCCTGAAACCAGCCTGCATCACAGTAAGATTATCAGTGTCCTTGTTGTGATAATAAGGAGGAACATACAGAGACTCCAGGAGCCATCTCTGCTTCATTCAGTGGCACTGCTCACCAATGCATAATAAAAATTAAATGCTTCCATAAAAAAGCTATACAATTTATTCACTTTCTCATTCATGTATTTATTTGAAGAAAAAGCACATGGTAGTGTGAGAAAAAATGAATAGGAGAGAGAGCGATGTTTATGAAAATGGTTCTTTAAGAAGTCTTATCTAAGCTGAGTCTGAATAGCAAATAGGAGTTAGAGAGCCAAGGAGTTGAAGAGGTTTTTGCCTTGATGTGGGAAACAGCTCCATATGTTGAAGGACCTGAAGGCTAGAAGTGTGGCACAGAGATGGGAGAGTGGCAGAAGGCGGAGGCAGCTTCATGTAGAAATGCTTATGTTTAATTTTTAAAAGATGATTTTTAGGTTCATGATTGGCATATAGCTGCAGAAAGTGCAGTAGTTTGTGTTAGAGAGTCAATGTACTGAAACAGCAGATTCTTATTAAGTTGTATTTATGTCTTCCTAGAGAATGTACAGAAAGACTCAAGAAGGTAACCAGATCATACTGTGATCAGTGACCTTTTTTTTTTGCTATAAATGGTCATTTAACATATACTGTGTACACACATGCTATTATATACAACATATTATAATTATTCAAGCTCTATATAACTATTTATAACACATAATCATTAAACCAAACATAGGGTTTCAATGCATCAACATAGAGAATATAGGGAAGGCAGTGGCCAAAAGGTACGAAGTTTGAATTAGACAGGTGGAAGAATTTTTGAGACCTATTGAGCACTATGAGAACTAATTAGTAATAATGTATTGAATATTCAGATTTGCAAAGACTTAATTTCAGATATTTTCACTCCAAATAGATAAGTGTGTGAGGAGATATTTATGTTAGTTTTAATCATTTCTTATTGTGTGCCTATGTCAAAACATCACAGAATATCCCATAAATGTATAAATGACTATTTGTCAATTACAATTCAAAAACAAATTAAAATTTAAGAGTAATTTGAATGGAAGAGAAGAATGAAGAACATTGATTTTGATGATCACTTTCTTCCAAAAACAACTTAACTGCCTTTGCTTAGGACAGGAGTCCTCCTTAGCACCTTCACATGGCAGCAGTTGAGAACACTGCTTCTTCTGCTTCCAAGGAAGAACTTCAGCCCAGAGATCACTGGTAGGACTGATGGTTTAGTGATGTGTCACCTTGTTTTACCTGAACTGCCCTTATATTGAACTAATGTTTAAGACATGTGTGAGATACAATTTTTTTTCAGTTCAATTCTAAAGATTATATTTATGTGCTCTTTTAAAAATCCCTCTGAATCATGGTCAGTGTAAGTTTTTAAAAATTTTTTTTAATTGTAAACAAATGGGATACATGTTGTTTCTCTGTACATGAAGTAGAGGCATACCATTTGTTTAATCATACATTTACATAGGGTAATAGTTTTTGACTCATTCTGTTATTTTTTTCCCCTTCACCTCCCACCCCTCCAACCCCTCTTTTCCCTCTATTCCTCCATTCTTGCCCCCCTCCAACCCCCCATTATGTGTCATCATCCGCTTATCAGTGAGATCATTTGTCCTTTGGTTTTTGAGATTGGCTTATCTCACTTAACATGATATTCTCCAGTTTCATCCATTTACCTGCAAATGCCATAATTTTATTCTTCTTTATGGCTGAGTATTATTCCATTGTGTGTGTGTGTGTGTGTGTGTATATATATATATATATATCACAGTTTCTTTATCCATTCATCAATTGAGGGGCATCTAGGTTGGTTCCACAATCTGGCTATTGTGAATTGAACAGCTATGAACAGTGATGTGGCTGTATCTCTGTAGTATGTTGAGTTTAAGTACTTTGGGTATAGGCCAAGGAGTGGGATAGCTAGGTCAAATGGTGGTTCCATTCCAAGTTTTCTAAGGAATCTGCACACTGCTTTCCAGAGTGGCTGCACTAATTTGCAGCCCCACCAGCAATGTGTAAGTGTACCTTTTTCCCCACATCCTCGCCAACACCTGTTGTTGCTTGTATTCTTGATAATCGCCATTCTAATTGGGGTGACATGGAATCTTAGGGTAGTTTTGATTTGCATTTCTCTTATTACTAGAGATGTTGAATTTTTGCAGCATGCTTTAATATTAAATACAATGGCCAGACCAGTGGTCACTCACAGCGTCCTCTGGCAGACAGTGGACCATCTGATGGGAAGCAAACTCTATAACCCCACTGTTGGACCATGCATGATTAGGCAATGGAAGAGTCGTCTGGTGTGGCTGCTGCCCAGATTGATGGAATGGGAGTGAGTCCACCAACAGGATGGGTGGAAGAGGGCCTCCATGATTAAAGGGAGTGGTGCTAGGAATGCAGCAGAGTCAGCAAGGAGCGAACACTCGATGAAAACTCTGATGAATCCTGAGCATGACAGCTAGTGGGCATGTGGCCAGGTAAAATTTGCCAAGTGGGTATGCACCTGGCGTTGGTTTTGTATTACTTTGATGCATTTTGTATAGAAAAGGAGACAGTATTTTTGTGTCCTGTGATGGGTTTTGATTATATTTGTATCATACTAATTTCTATGATTTAGTACTGCTCTGGTTTTATCCGTGCAATTCTTCTTACTGTTCTATTTTTTTCTCCTGAATCTTCTCTTTGAGTCTTTTCTCAACCATAAAAACTATTCCACCACAGACTTCAGCCACCCAGCCGCTGCATATAAAACACATTGGTCTTTGCTCATCTGTCTTTCATTTTTGAATTACACTTCTATTGCTATGCAGTAACTACGTTTTGGTAGATGCATCCTTGATCCAAACTTTTTTTAGGAATTTTAGAAGAGCTGGAAAGACACAAAGAAGAAAATAAAAATTACCCTTAATGCTTAGCACAGGGACCACAACTGCCAAAATTTTGATGTATCTTTTCAGTCTGTTCAAAGACTGTTTAGTAAACAGTTGGATTTTCAATGCAACCAACATAGACTTATTACATTTAGAAGATAACTACACCATATTTATTTATGATCTCTGATAATTGAGAACTATTTTTTCTCAAAATTATAATCACTTCTACTAGAAAGTTTTTTCTCAGCCATGTCTGGTATAAAATTACTAGGATCATTAACCTTGATTCATTTTTGAGTCAAAAAAGAAATACTGAAGTGGTGATTAGGAGAGAGAAGAGTTCTTTTCTTTAATATTTTTGACACAGATGCTCAAGAAATAATTTTATTTCCCCCCTCTTTCCTTCTCTTTATTATTTTATACTCATTTTAAGCTCTCAAATTTAGCTAACAAAGGGAGTCTTACCAAATCTCTTTGGGGTGCCTTAATATGATCCAGAACTTAACACCGATTCATTTAAGTTGCAGCTTTCCAATTTGGTAAGTATCTGTGCATCCTAAAACTATATGCTAAGATAGATTTACATGTGCACTTTTCTCAGAAGATGATAAATCTATGAGTTTCAATAGATTGTCAAATGATCACACGTCTAGGAAAAAGATTCAGGATCTCAATCTAAAATCTGGTGGTAGCCTAGCCTTTGAATGGTCTCAGCTCTTGGCAGGGTTCACAGCATCTCTGAAGGAGGTACATGGTGTGCAAGGAGGTGGTAAAAACTAAAATGGGAAAAGGTCTGACTCACTGGGTTTATTTGTCAGAAAAAAATACCAAGGGACATTTGATTGCCTATGTTAACCATAAGCTATTGTTACTGTATTCTGAGGATAGTTATGAACTATGGGATTTTGAGAACAAAATATATATTGACTTTGAATTCTAGTGTGATAGTTTTGATATTTGATTTTATTAGGAAGTCTTTTCCTAATAAGAATAATGAGTTTGTGTCATGCTCTTGGCTATAAGTCCTTAAAGATGAATAAGATTTTTCTTTGAGTGGGATAATTAAATAGTGCTCTTTCTTGAAGTTAAAATAGGTAGTTTTATTTCTATTTTACATTGATTGATTTATATTGGCTTTATTACTTATGTGATAGCCCATGTGCTCAGAATTTAGAAAAAGACCTCATTCATAGTTAAAAGTACAACATGTCTTCTTTTCATTCTGTATACATTTCCTCTCTCCCTGTTTCCCCATTCTTTAAGTAATTTGAGTGTCTGTTGTAAAGTGTGTACTTTAAGCTCGTGTTTCCAGACCTATTTCTCAACCTGTGACACACTAGTGAGAAGTCTTCTATCCTGACCTGCTTCCTTCACTCTTTAAATCTGCTTATTCTTCAACTTATCCCCTCACTTGCACTCCCTACCTGCATGGATGTTAACTGTCTATGAAACACGGTGATTAATACACACGTAAAGATATGACCCTTCCAACTTTTTAAATTTCTTTTTGTTAGTAGCTGTTTTAGTTAGTTATTTTGCTGCAGTGCCTCAGAGACCTGACCAGAACAATTGTAGAGGAGGAAAAGTTTATTTGGGGGCTCACAGTTTCAGAGGTTTCAGTCTGTGGACTGCTGGCTCGAGGTGAGGCAGAACATCATAGCAGAAGTGTAGTGGAGGGAAGAGGCTCACATGATCATCAGGAAGCAGAGAGTGAGACTCTACTCTCCAGATACAAAATATATTCCCCAAAGGCATGCCCCCCGGGGACACACCTCCTCCAGTCACACCCTACTCACCTTTAGCTACCACTCAGTTAATCCCTTCAGGGGATTAATTCATTGATTGGGTTAAGATTTTCATAACCCAATCATTTCATCTCTAAACCTTCTTGTATTGTCTCACATATGAGTTTTTTGGGGATACCTACTATCTAAATCATAACACTAGTTCTCTTTTTAAAATACCTGAAAAGCAAATATGCAAACCTAGATGTAATGATACCCCAAGATCATCTTTTCCAAGGCAAGTTACATATGAGTCAAGAGGGCACAACTGGAAGAGCTCAAGTGAAATGAACAGATCACATGGACTGTGGGAGTTGGCATTTAAGAAATATCGTAATGATTCTAGAAAACAGGATATGGAAGATAGAACAAGATAGCCTTGCAGGGATCTTTCTGGCTCCAATATTCTGAGGCCTAAAATACATCACCTAAAGAGAGACCACTGAAAACAAAATATTTCCCTTCAAGACAGCTCACTGTGCATCTCACCCATGAAGTTTGGCAGAGAGGTCCAGTCATATGACTGTCACCAGTTAATTAAAGTCAATATCAGTTAGAGGATAGTAATTAAAATTGTAGCCTCCCTAAGGAAAAAAGCCATTGATTCTGTCTCTCTGTAGAAAACATTGACTCTCTATTTCTATATTTGGGTAAATAAAATTATGTCTTTTTCCTCTAGCCAAAAGGAGGACAATAACTGGATGTTTTTTGAATGTCTTATAATTGCAAGTTAGTACTTTTAGGTTCCATGACTTCTTTTCAGCACCTCAGTACCACCAAACACAACTTTTTCTTTCTATTTTTGTTTTATACAGTTTACTTGTCCCATGGCCCCATCTCCATAAGTCTCCCAGCTACCTACTAATGTAATTTTCCTCAGACTTTATAGCATCTCATCCCTCATCAGAATGAAAGTTCACATGATTGAAATAATTGATGAAAATGTAAATAACAAGTATTTCTACCCCAAGTCTTTCAGATTATTTAATGTTTATTAAGCAATTTCTGGCTTCTGGGTGGATTTTAGTGACCATTATTTTTACATCTTATTTTCGGAGAGAGAAAATCTGTGGAAAGTACAGAATGTCAGAGGTAGAATGGACCTTGGAGAGCACATAGTACAGTGGTCCTCAAATTTTAGCATTCATAATAATAATCTGGGGAGCTTACTAAAGATACATAGACTTGAGTTTTGCCTCCTTACTGAGGTGTCTTAGTAAAGTCTGGAGTGTCTGATAGTGTCCTCGATTCAGCATTTTAAATAAGTGCTTCAGATAATCCTGATGAGTGTTGTTCAGGGTTTCCCACTGTGGCTCACAGAGGCAATGTGGACTTGAATGCTGCAACATTCTTCAAAGTGTCAGCAGCATGGCCAGGTCTACAACTCTTTTGGAACTGTTTTTTGTAAAGACCACCAAAGATCTCCTGGTTGCTAATTCCAGTGTGGTTGGCATGCAAGTTTCATCGTAAATTGACTCAAACATACAGTTGATTCTATCACTTTTAATGCATGTGATTACCTTTTTTCCTTTCTTATTTCTCCCTTTCCCAGGACTTATCTCATCCCTCCAGTCATTCATTCCTCATTTTCTTTCCCTAGTTCTCTTTCCTTTGCCTGTCCCTCATATGAGTGTACCCACAGAATTCTTTTACTGTTGTCTTTTACTTGAATGATCTCCTGTTCAGCTTCCTGACCTGGGTAACCAACTTGCTTGTTTGTGACTTATAGATTTTGTTCTTTACTTGTATTTCTGGCTATTTTCTGGGCATTCTCATCTGCCCGACCCTGTAGAACTTTCAAATTCAGGGTCTAGCATTGAGCCCCAAGCTATCTCCCCTCAAATATCTTTTCCATTTGTAGTTCCTATTTTAGTAAGTAATCACCAGCCACCTATGAAGAATACTTGAAAACCACCCTCCTTTTCCATATGAAAATTATTTTCAGAATTAATTATGAAATGAAATAATGTCCAAAAAGAACTTTTATTGAAATATAATCTTGCTAGTAAAGAAATATGTGAAGATTACAATACAAAAAAGAAAAACTTTTAAATTATAATAATGTAGTTACACTGATATGTAATAATTGAAAAATAAAAAGATTGGTGGGGCCAGGGTGTAGGGAGACAATTGAAGATACATTTCCAGAAGAGTGCACTCTGTGAGGTTCAGAGAATTATTTATAGGTAGAATAGAATTGAAATAATTCAAGATGTGTTTCTTTCATTATTCATTTAGAATCTACTTTTTAAGTATAATAATGTGTAGTTAGAGATATTTGTGGACTGGAGATAGGAAGAAACTTCACCTGAAGTCAGTTTCAATCCTTTCCAACAAACATGTTTCAGAGGCCAAGTCATAGAACTTCATATGTGCAATTCCATATGTTTAGTGATCTTTCTAGAATAACTATCATGAGGTATTTAATGTTTACTGAAAGATAAATAATTCAATCAGGGACGGTGGCACATGCCTGTATTCCCAGTGGCTTGGGAGACTGAGGCCGGAGGATTGCAAGTTCAAAGCCTATCTCAGCAGCTTAGTAAGACCCTAATCAACTTAGTGAGACTCTCACTCTAAATACAAAAAAAGGGGGTGGGGCTAGAGACATGGCTCAGTGGTTAAGCATCCCTCAGTTCAATCCCTTATACCAAAAAAAAAAAAAAAAAGAAACTAATTCAACATTTACACATATTATTGAAACTTAACATTAACCATGGCGATTATTTCAAACTTAGATCAACACATTATTTTCAGGGAGGTATTTATCAATGACGTTATTTAGAATTGCTAGTGCATGGTAACAATGTGAGGCAATCTTTGAGTCATTTGTATTTTGAATTGACTGCAAACATTGTACCCTATTATTGTCTGAACTCACTTCTTTTCTCTTAGCGTCCACTGGATCTCATACTTACCTCTAACCAGGAACATGAGAATCATTTTAAAATTCCCTTTCTTTTATGCTTTTGAAGTTTATTTTCCTATTCAATTTCTAACTTCTTTGTTATGCAGTTAATTCATTAATTTTGAGACTTTTCTTTCTGTACCATTGCCCCTTTGTGTTTGGTACAATGTCTTGAGTTTTGAGAAATGAGTTTGGTGCTGATAGATGAGTCTGCGGATCTGCATTTGCCTAGTGTTGGGTAGAGAGAGTTGTGCAGCGCCTTCATGAATAGTGCCAACTGTCTAAGAACCCAGGCCTCAAAAAGTGAGTGCCAGTGTTCCTGTACAAAAACACTCAGGTCCAGGTCCATCTCAGCAGGAACCAGTCCAAGGAAGAGGGCCACTCTGTACCTGACAATAAAGATGATATCTAAGGACAACAGCTAGATCAAGACCCTCTTCTCCCCCTCACCAGAATATTCTAGTGAGTACCCTTGCATATTATCTCTTTTTGTCTTCCTAGATAAGGGCAGAGGTTGGAGTAGAACTCTGAGAGACTGTCCTAAAGATGCTGATTGAGTCATCCAAAGGGAAATCTTTAGGCCAGCTCTTTTGGCAAGTTAGATTTTGGACAGATGAATACTTAAATAGAGGGTTGTTTATATTGCAAAAGAATGAAACATTGCTGATTAGCAAGTCTTGTTTTCCCACTACCCACTAGGATGGGGCTCCTAATAAGGATGACTAAATGAGCTATAGAAATGAAAGAACCCACATTTTTATGCAGCTGAGTGTTCCAACAATAATTTTGGTAGGTTTTCTAAAAAAAACCAAAATCCCTGCCAAAGACCAGATGTGTAGTTTTACTATGTGATTATAGGAGTACTACAATAAGATATTTATATCATTAGTCTTCATCTCTGAGTAGCATTACAGGTAATTTTTGTTTTCTTTTTCTACTTTTCTGTCTTCCCACCCTTAAATTGTCTGAAAAATACTTTGTAGTTAGGAGAAATAAATATTGTTCTTTTTTATTGTATGTTTGTTTCATTGCATACCTATTCAGTATATATTTCACACATTCATATTTGATATAATACCTTTATAGAATTTTATATTCTGCTTTGTACAACCTAATATTATAACATTATCACTTTCCCTTTTCCCTAATGTTTTTCAAAAGCTTTACAGCTACGTAATAGTTTGTTGATGAATTATTTTTCTATTGCCAGACATCTAGGTTGTTTTAAAAGTACCATCATTTTAAATAATGTTGTAATATACATATTTCTTTGTAAATCTTGGCATATTTGAGAGTTTTATTGGGAAAGATTCTTTGAAAATGGAATTAATGGGCCAGATAATAGAACATTTTTAGTGTTCTGAATATTAGAATGATCCTTTAAGGAGCTTAACTAAGAACTCAGCTATATTATCTATATCTAAGCTTTTTATTCTACAGATTGTCACTTCTTTAAAACAACAGCAACATTAGTTAACTGCAGGTGCATACACATATGTGCATGTGTACAGGGGCAAATAGACACACACAGCTGTTTCGTCTGTCTGATCAAGGATTCTCAGACCATCCTCTCCAAAAATCGACACCACCTATTTTCCATTTGTTTTCTTTGAGAGAAACCTCTCACGTCATAGGAGTAGCTGTCCTGTGATTTCAGCAATGACAACCAGCTGAGAGTGGCTTTGGTAGTCACATTCGTTGGGTCGTTTTGTTCCTGGATGTTATCACTCATCTATTGTTGCATCATGAATAACTCTTGACAACTCTTTAGTAATTTATCTGTGCAGAATTCATCTCTGGCTCCTCTGTCTGGAGTATGAATTTATTTCCTTGCCATTTAATTATTTTTCATTTTTCCAGGTCTCCTGCAGGAGACTGCAGTCTTTCCCTTGTGAGCCAGCCCATGTCATTCTAACTTTTCTGATGCCCAGCAGCATATATAATCTTAATCAGCCTCTTAAGTACTTGTATCTTCTCTGAGCAAAGACTTGTGCCTCACAGTTTATGGTAGGGAATATCATAACTGACTCCCTGTTTAAAGAAAAATCTTGCACTCGTATTGGACGGTAGGTAGCCTATTTGCACTCCTTGCCTAATTCAGACAGGACCTCCAAGATGCATTCTTTATCATCTAGTGAAATGTGGCATGCTCAGTTGTAAGTATTAGAACAGCCTTTGCTGTCCTACAAATATTTTGTGGGTTCATCTGAGTCCGTAGAATTCAGCAAAAGTAAAATTTATGCCAGCAGGAAGGAGAGAGTTAGTACTTTGGAGTTTATGAAATGAGATGATGCTTTCTATTAATGTAGAGAATCTCATTTGCTGCTTTTGTGTTCTCCACAATGCTTAACTCAATGCAAGGACAAAACTCGTCCTGAATAAATGTATTTTCTCTGTTCATCTACACATCTGTTTCATTTTATTATTATAATAAAGCCTTTAGTGATAATTAAATGTTGAAGAACATCTATTATAAAGTACACTTATTAATCCTTCATGTCACAGGCTGGCCTTGTCCTTATCTCAGCCTTTTACTCACTTCAGTTAAGTCTAGTGATCTCATTTTTGAGTTCACTTCAGAGGCAGAAGCAGTGATAGTGATCAAAAGTTTATTTCTCAAAGTTACTATGGTGAATGCACCTACACCCCTTTGTAATAGTTTTCTTCATCTTGCTGCTTATAACATTGTCCTTTTTTTTCCCATTGACTAAAGAAAGTTGAAGACTAATGAAAAACATGACTACAAGAATCCTGGACATAGTCTTCATATAAGTCATCTCTGAGTACTATAGTAAGAAAAGGTCAAAATTAAACTACAAATTGTAGTGCCCAAATATGCCTTCATTTTCCTCACTTTCCCCCCACAACTTGAATGGTGGGCACAGTTATATAACAGTGGCTTGTAGATTCTGGTTCATTGCCACATTTGTTAGCTTTCATATCTTTCCCCTCTTCTTTTATGAAAAGAATAATAACATCATTTATTATTGGCAGGGTTAACTGTGAATCTTAACCTTTTATTTAGTGAGAGTTTGATTTTTTTCTCCACCTCCTGTGAAATACTACAGAGAAGTTGGAATCAGCATATGTGAACCTGAGAAATACCAGAAAAGAGGTGATTTGAAAGTGACACATAGAATAAGCAGTGTTAACGTTTAGGATTTCCTTTTTCTTCTAAATTTCCACTTTTGTATTTAGCATCTTTGTATTTAGCATCTTTTATTTTAGGAGGAGGGTTGTTCAGTGGTTATAAACCTAACTTATTTGGCCAAAGTAGGAAATCTACTAGACTATTTGTAGAGTGATGTTCCTTCTTGGAGGTAAGGAGGGAATGCTGGTTCTATTACCCAGGCTCAAACTGGTAACTAAACCAGTTAAGTGTTCCTTTAATTTAGTTTCTAGACCAGAAACTTTCCACTGAACTTCTCTGTGGGCAGTTGGCTACTATTTCAATGTAGAAACTACATATCTTCCTCCTAACAAGGGTACAGTAGAGACTAATTTTGTTAAGAAAATTATGTTTAAAATATTTTGCTTGTGAAATAAGTGATGACTAGGCAAAATAAATTAGCCTGAGTAGGAGCATTGTGGTTAAGAAGGTGCATGGACCCTGGCTTATATTAAAAATTTGACTCTGACAAAGTATTATTCTGAACAACTCTATATGCACACATTTGATAGCTTAGATGAAATGCATCAAGTCCTTGAAAGAAACAACCTGCCAAAATTCAACACAAGAAGAGATAGACAATCTGAATAAGTTATCTATTAAAATTGATTCAGTAATTAATAACTGGTGGTGGTTAATTTTCTTTGTTAACTTGAATGGCATGTAAGTCCCCAGATTAAATGGTTTTTCTGGATACATCTATGATGATTTTTCCAGATCAGTAGATTCAATAAAGTAAACTTCCTTCCCTTCTGAGTGTGGATGGGTATCATCCAAGCAGTTGAGGGCTTCAGTAGAACAAAAGTGCAGTAAGGGGGAATTCACTCTTTTAATTTTTTTTCCTTACTTTCTTTTCCTCTTTCGTTGCTTGAGCTAGAACATCTTGGAATATCTTATCTTATGTCCTTGTACTGGGTTCCAATTCTAATCAGATTTCCTGGTTTTTAAGCCTTTGGACAAGTACTGAATTATAACACCAGATTTTCCAGGTCTCCAGCTTATTGATGTCAAATAACAAACTTCTCAGCCTCGGTAATCAAGGAAACCAGTTTCTCATAATAAAATTCTGTCTATGTAGGGAGAGAGGGATGGAAAGAGAGAGGATAAAGGAGAGAGAGAGAGAGAGAGCGAGCGAGAGAGAGAGAGAGAGAGAGAGAGAGAGAGAGAGAGAGAGAGAGAGAGAGAGAGAGGAGAGGAGAGGAGAGGAGAGAGAGAATGAATATGAGAATCTCTTAATAGAGAATCCTAATACAGTAACCTTCCAAATCAAAAAGTACCAGCCTCAGATGGGTTCACTGTGAATCTCACCAAACCTTAAAGAAGGACTTATACCAATTCTCTGCAATCTTCTTCAGAAGATAAAGCAGAGGTAATACTTCTTAACTCCTTCTATGAGGTCAACATCACTCCAGTACTCAAACTAGACAAAGATACTATAAGAAAACAAAACTGCACAGTAGTATCTTTCATGAATGTAGATACAGAAGTTCTTAACAAAATGCAGCATTATGAGATTGAATCCAACAGTGCATAAAAGTATTATATTACCATGACCAAGTGGGATTTAGTTGTTATGTAAAGCTGATTTGGTATTCAAAAATAAGTATATCACATTAATAGTTTAAAAGTCATATGATCATAGCAATAGATAGAAAAAGGCATTTGACAAAACTCAACACCTAGTCTTTATAAAAAAAAAAAAAACTGTGCAAACTAGTAATGGAGGGCAACATCCTTAATTTGACATAGAATATCTGTTATGGCTTAGATATGAAAAGTGTTCCCCCAAAGCTCATGTGTGTGACAGTACAAGAACATTCAGAGGGAAAATGATTGGGTTATGAGAACTTTAACTCAATCAGTGTATTAATCCACTTGAATGGATTAAGTGGGTGGTAACTGTTGACTGGAGTAGGCGTTCACTGTGGCAAAATATATGCCTTTTGGCTTATATTTTATCCTTGTTGAGTAGAATTCTCTCTATGTGCTTCCTGATTTTCATTTCCTGAACTGCTTCCCTCTGCCACAACCTTCCACCATGATGTTCTGCCTCATTTTGGGCATAGAGCAATGAAGTCATTTGTGTATGGTCAGAGATCTCTGAAACTGTGAGCCCCAAATAAAGTTTTCCTCCTCCAGATTGTTCTTGTCAGGCCTTTTGGTCACAGCAATGAAAAAGTTGACTTAAAAAATATCTTAAAAAAATCAACAAAAAAATCCTACCTAATGGTAAGATAATACTTAATGGTAAGAAACTAGAAATTTTCATACTAAAATTAGGAACAAGGAAAAGATATCACCTCTTAAAGAAAAAAATTTAAACTCTTGCTAAAAGTAATAGGTCAATTTTATTCCAGAATGATCATGACAGTAGATACAGTGATGACTGCAATGGGGCCTTGCAATGAAGGAGAGAGATTAGATTCAGTTCAGACAGGGACAATTGGAAATTTGTAATCATGGAGCAGAGTGGGGATTAGTGGATGGATAGTTACTAAGAAGAAATATCAAGGATAAGGGTTTCTGCCTAAATTGACTCCGTAGAGTTATTGCTACAGGCAGGCCGGGGTGATATCAAGGGTGGTCAGATAACAAGTGTGGGTTATTTTCACTAAACAGATTTAGGAGGATTCTGGTTCAAAGCAGATTCTACAAGGATAGAGAAGGAAGCCCAAGGTCAAGTCTAGGCAGAAAGGACTGAGGAGGACCCTGTCTAAAATTTAGGTCAAAGGAGAGAGGCTTTATTCCTCTCACATTCATTTTATTCCAGCATTTTATTGGGAATCCTAAAAAATTAAATGACATAAGAAAAGGAAATTAAAAGTAGATTGATTGGGAAGGAAGAAATAAAACTGTTCACAGATGACATGATCGTATATGTATAAAATCTAAAAGACTCCACATACACAATTATAGGAATGTTGCAAAATACAAAATTTATATACGAAAGTCAACTGCTTTTCTTCATACCATCAGTGAACAAGTATAATGATAGATTAAAATCACAATACCATTTACACTGACATTCTGTGCTAGTCAACTTTTTGTTGCTGTGACAGATACCTGAGGAAAACAACTTAGAGGAGGAAGGATTTATTTTGGCTCATGGTTCCAGAGGTTTCAGTCCATGGTTGGATGGATCATTGCTGTGGGCCTGAGATGAGGCAGAACATCATGGCATAAGGACATGGCAAAGGAAAGTTGCTCAGCTCATGGCAGCCATAAAGCTGAGAAGGGGAACAGGGTGGTAGATATTGCTGGGAAGAAGATAAGCCATTCTAGGGCATGCCCAAGGGATCTACTTCCTCCGTATAGGCCTCAATTCCCATGTTTCCACCACACTTCATTAATCCATTCAAATAATTAATCCACTGATGAGGTTCGAACCCTCATGATATGATCATTGCCTCAACACCCTACCCCTGGGGCATTGCTCCATTGAGGACCAAGCCTTCAACACATGAGACCTTGGGGGACATTCCAGATCTAAACCATAATACATCACAAAATGTAATAATTATCTGTATATAAGGAAAACTACAAAACAATGAAGAAAAAATCAAAGTAAATTAAATAAGTGGAAGATTATTCCATGCTAATAGATAGGATGACTCAATATTGTCAAGTTCCCAATTTGACCTATATATTCAATGTAATCTCAAACAAAATCCTAATAGTTTATTTTGTAGGTACTGTAAAATTGATTCTAAAGCTTATATTGAGAGGCAAAAAAAATTAGAACAGCTAACATGATATTGAAGAAGAACAAAGTTGAAGGACTGCTAGTAATTTCAAAATTTACTATAAAGCTGCAATAATCAAGACAGTGTGATTGCTGAAATATTAGATAAATAGATCAGTGGAACAGAATAAAGAACTTAGAAATAGATCCACATAAATGTAGGCAACAGATCTTTGACAAAAGAGCAAAGGAAATATAAAAAATAGTCTTTTAAAAATAGTGGTAGCATAACAAAATATCCAAGTACAAAGAATAAATCTAGACACAGATCTTGCCGCCTTCACAAAATAAATTTAAAATGGATGACAGACTTCAGTGTTAAACACAAAACTGTAAAACTGAAAGATAATGGGAAAAAATCTAGATAATTTTGTTTGGAAATGATGTTTTTTTTAATACAACACCAAAGGCAACATTGATGAAAGAAAGAATTGATTAGCTAGACTTGAAGTATTTTGTTATAGAAGCCAGATGGACTGAGACAAATACTGTAATGGTGGATACCTATCCTTATAGTCCATAGGATATACAGTAGTGGCTGTGCACCCTAATATAAACTATGGACTTTGAATGATAACGAGTGTTAATGTAGGTTCTTTATGCAGTGACTGTACCACTCTGGTAGGGGATGTTGACAATGGGAGAGTCTGTGTATGTATGGGTGGCAGTTAATATATGGGAGATCTTAGTGCCACCTTTTCAAGTTTGCTATGAACCTGAAACTGCTCTAAAGAAAGTTTTAAAATGTTTGGCTATGTCATTTATTAGCAATAATTTGGCAAATTAATTCTCTGTCTCAATTTCTTTATTTGAAAAGTAAAGATAATAGTATACAATAATAGTACCTATCTTATATAAAGATTATTAAGATGGAATTAATAAATGTGAAGAACTTAGAATGATACTTAACCCATAACAAGTGCTCAATAAAGGGATATAGATATTAGTAGATGTTATTATTTTAAAAAGAAACATCACTTGAAGTTTACGTAAAGTGATGTTTTGTGAAAAGAAATCTGACATATATAATTATAATAGCACCACATTTTGTAGCAGTAGAAAACTCAAATGTTTGTGTGTATATGTATGTGAGTGTGTGTGTGTGTGTGTGAGAGAGAGAGAGAGAGAGAAAGAGAGAGAAAGAGAGAGAGAGAGAGAGAGAGAGTCAGAAAAATGTTAGATATAGTGGCTAACTGGGGAATACCCAGTCTATAAGTATTTAATTTAGTTTAAAAGCAAAACTACTATCAGCTCCAAACCATACTCATTTGTCAACCAAATTTTTGCTCATGCATTACCAGTTGTGAATTATGGTATAGGGTATACATGCATGATCATTTAACCCTGTAAAAGATTTAAGTATCTGTAGCTGTGCTATTCAGTATGCTAAACATTAACCACATGTAGACATTTAAATTTAAATTAATTAAAATGAAAATTCAGTTCCTCAGTCATACTAACTACAACTCAGGTGCCAATGGCTACTATATTGGATGGTATACTTATAGAACACTGTATCATTACAGATAATTCCATTAGATAGATCCAGTCTAATGACTTATGAAACTATTCATCATTACTATCCATCCACTTATATATATCTCAATGAAAAATAATCAAACTGGAGCTATTGTAACAGTATCACACGATGTTGTGGGATTGGTTCACACTACTGCAATTAATCCACTCTCTAGCAGCAGTTTATATTTTCTTTCCCTCCCTTCCTTCCTTTTTTCCTTTTTTTTTTTGTAAATCTCTTTGGTGAATGTACCTCTGACTTTAAGTCAAACTCGTTTGAGGACAAAATTTCATATGAGAACAGGAAAAGTGATTTTCCTCCAATGACTTCAGAAGATACATTATTGGTACCTTTCTAAGCATGAGGGAGCAAATTGAATTAGGGTATGCATGTGTTTGAATGCACTAAGAAAATTACATAAGTGAGAATACTTATCCTTTAGTATTCATATTGCCTATTTTAGTCAGATTTTCATCTGTGTGATCAAAAGACCTGGCAAGAACAACTTAGAGGAGGAAGTGTTTATTTTGGTTCACAGTATCAGAGGTTCTGTCAATGGCTGACTGATTCCACACAGCTCTGTCCCACAGTGAGACAGAACATCATGGTGGAAAGGCATGGTAGAGTAAAGCTACTCAGTTCATGACAGCCAGGAAGCACAGAGAAAGAGAGTGAGGCACCGGGGACAAGATACAAACCCCACAGTCATGCCCCCAGTGACCTACTACCTTCAACCATACCCACAGTTACCATCCAGTTAATCCATTCGAGTGGACTAATCCACAGATTATGTTAACAGATCTTATAATTGAATTATTTCACTTAGGTATTCTTGCATTTTCTCCTACATGACCTTTTGGGGATACCTCATATCTAAACCATTATATTACCTTACAGAATTTTTTATCGAGTTATAGTAATGTTCTATCTTATGGTGGCAATTACCTACTATTACTAGAATAACATGTTATGTTTTATATTGGGAAGTAACACACTTCTGATAATTTAATGTGATTTTAAGAGTTTTTACTATGTTAAAACTTAAAGTAAATATGAACTGGAGAATTGGTGATATGACAGATCAGATCTTGTAGGGCCTTTGATGTTAGCAGTGAGACAGGTTTGTATCTCCATTGGTATTCATGATAGAGCCTTACACTACTCCTTAAAAAAGAGACAGCGTTAAGGTACAGAGAGAGCTTGTGTGTGTCAGTTTCTTTAGACAGAGCTGATAGCGTCAAGTATTATATGACGGGGATGACTTATTTCACCTTAACAAATTTATACTTACATTTCTGATTCAAATGCGCATAGGGCTAACTCTTTATATTTCCTCTTTATTGAACTTTTATATTGTTAAGTGTTCCTTCCTGTCTCCAACTTAAATTAATTTATTCTAGGCCCTGGGCTTGAGGATTAAGGACAATTTTTATTGTGAGATAATTTCATATATTACTCTCACAGTAGAGTGAATGCATCCCTTCTCCCAGAGGTGAAGTATGCAGAGGCATTTTGACCTACCTGGAACTGCCTTTTGCTTAATCCTTTCTCTTGGGGCGCAGTGTTTTATAATGGAAAGAGAATGAACATCATGAGACTAGAATTTTACTTTTTGGCTTCGACAGATTTTTTTGAATTACTGTATTCAAGCTACTTAATTGCTCTGTTCCTTACTTTCTCAATGTGTAAAATGAAGATAACATACCAGTGCCCACCGACCTCACAAGAGTGTTGGGGATAATATATGGGAAAGTGAAATGCTTAGTATCCTCAAAAGGAAGGATAATTGATCTCAGGCCCAAGTTTTATCACTTTTCAGTTAGGCACACATCATTATAAAAGCTTCCTAGATGTTAGCACAAATATTGAGTCAGCTTAGTTTTCAAGAGAATCTTTCTTATTCTTGAAATGGTATTCATGTGTTTTTGTGTCTGTGTATGTGTGTGTTGGATTTCTTTTCAGTGGTGTGAATTGACAAACTGCTCATAAGGCTTTTTCAGCTTCTGGGCAACTCTGAGGCAGAGTATAACTTTAACCGCCCTCTACCCCCTAAAACAAAGTGGCCAAAGCAACCCCATTGAGGGCACATGAATAATAGTAACAGAGGAATTTTTGGTTTTTCATTTCTGTATGAGGATGGTAACTATTTGTTTTTCTCTTCTTGGTTTCTCAGGACAGCAGTGTCTTGATAGCATTGACATTTTCCCTTGACTCTGGAGCACCTTGTGACCCACGTCCCCTGATCTGCCCTAGTTGGGTAGGGGGCCAGAGAGTAGCCCTTTTCCTATCAGAGTTATTGTTATGAAGATTACCAAGATATTGTTGCTTTATCTTTTTAAAATTTGCAGTTCTTTTAAGAGTATCTCTTGCTTTTAAAGGTTCTTATCGTTTCCTTTTGAGGAAATTAGGATAATTCCCTAAGTTTGCAACAAAGAACAGAACCAGTGGCTCTATGTAGAGCAATGCCCAGCACTGGTCCTCCTCCTTGACCACCAATCTGTTTTCCAGACCAGAATTTAGCACACAGACTTCCTTCTCCCTTGAGTTTCTGTTAACCTAAGACACTGCCTAAAAGATACTAAAAGTACCTCCAGCTCCCATTTTGTGAAAGTCTCAGTTCTGGTGTTTTAGGGTTCAGAGTGCTGCTTTCATACACACTTATCTCAGATATTGCAAGTCTTCACACAGACAACTCTTTGATACCTGTCCTGACCCAGCAGATTTCCTACATGTAAATACTCCCCTACTTTTCCCTTTCATGATCCTTGAATTTCTTAAATATTTTTATATTGTATGCATTTATCCAGTACAGTGTTTTGAAATACACACATGCACACATAGTGTAATGCTTAAGTCTAGTTAATTAACAAATGCATTACCTCACATAGTTATTTCTTTTTGTGTGATGAGAATCTTCAGTATCTACTCTTTTTATATTTTTAGGAAGATAATATATCATCAATAACTATAGTCACCATGCTGTACAATAGATCTCTTGAACGATTCATCCTCACTGTAATTAAACATCTTTTGATCAACATCTCCCCAACCTCCTTCTCCCAGTAACTACCTCATCTTCTGGTAGCCACCATTCTACTCTGCTTCTATTAGGAAAACTTTTTTAGATTTCATGTATGAGTGAGATCATTGTGTATGTCCTTCTGTGCCTGGCTTATTTAATTTAACATGGTGTTCTTGAGTTCTTTTAGTAACTTCAGAGGGCAAAGATGATAAAATATCCTTTATCTGATTTGTTCCAGACTGTGTGTTGCAAAAGAGAAATAATCTCATTTAACTCTGGTAAGATTCTTTACATTTTACATTTTATCATTTCAAAGCACTTTCATAGTAGTGTGTGTGTTTCTGTGTGTGTGTGTGTGTGTGTGTGTGTGTACATGCATGCCCCACCCCTTTCATGTGATGGAACTGCTGGTTGATAGAATTTGCATGTATTTAGAAACCATATTCATTTCCTTTAGTCACAAAATTTATGCTCTACCTTACAGATGTTCAGAAATTTAAATGCCCTGTGGAGAGTCTGAGAATTCACACCACTAAACAAAAATTCAGCACATATACATACAGACTCAAAACTGCAAAACCATTTTGAAGTCTTGTTCTACATCTGTGTGTATTCTTATAATGCAGATACCTGTTAACAATAGAATGGATGGAGACATTTTGGTACATTCTTTAGTAGAATTCTACACAACATTAGAAATAAGTAAACTTTAGCTTTATTTGATACTCAATAAAATCTTACCAGTTAGAGCAAAAGCAGCCAAACATAGAAAAATACATAGTACGATTATTTATATGAAGTTCAAAAATGGACAAAACTATAGTATGTTGCGAGAAGCCAGAATAATAGTTATCTTGTGTGATGCAAGGTAGTGATTAGAAGGGGCTTACAGAGGGGGCTTACAGAGGGCTTTGGGGGTTATGGTAATGCTCTGTGTGTATGCTTATGCTATATGCTGGTTACATAAGTGTGTTCTTCATAAAAAACTATTGAGACATTGAGACATACACTTGAGATGTGAGTTTATTTGATGTCTGTTATACTTCAAAATTTTTGCATTAAAATGAAATTATAGCTCCTTTTATTTTTAAAGAGAACTTCTAATTTTGCTTATTGATTATACTGACTTAAAATTTTATTTGCTCTATTGTATAAGTTTATAATGTAAACATTTAGAGCCGTACATTTCCTATTAAGCACCACTTTGGCTGCATCTCAGCTATTTCAGGGTTATAGGGAAAAACATGTATGGTACTCCGCGTGCATGGCACAGCCAAGGGATTAATTCTGAGCTGACCCAAGAAGACCATCACTACCATGGGGAAGGCCGCTAACCCTAATAATACTGACTTGAGGTCTTTTGGAAGAAGGAAATTAGAAGTATAAGCAGGTATCTGGTAATCACTAAACTAAACAAAATAAAAACCCTGAAAAAAAACCAAAGAAAAATGTACTTGGGTGTAGGGAGAAGAAACAAATTGAAAGAGAGGTCCATAATGTGACCCCATTGAAAACCAAAAATTTGCTAAAATAATTTATATAACAAAAAGATAAGAAGGTACTGATTGGCTTTGCATCTCTACCATTTAGGTTCTGAATTGATACTGTGTTGAAATGTACTTCATGACCTTAATTGATGCTAAGGTTCAAATTACAGGTAAAAATTAAAAAGTTAGCCTTACATATAGAAACCTTACTAATTTTAGTAAGGTACACACTAAATGCTTGGGAAAATAACCAGATATAAAATAGAGAACAAATAGGTATGTCTTACCCTAAACATTAGAACTATTGCTTTGCCTAAATTCCCCATGATCATAGAATTTGTTATCCTATAATACCATATAGTCAGTGCAGATGCTATAACCAACGAGTAATACCTTAAAATTATGTCTTTTGCATTTATAATTGGCTTGACAAAATGAGACTCCTTTGACCCCCCTCCCTGCTCCTGATTAAACTAGTAATTATTGCTCATTGTAAATTAAAACAGATCTTCAAGAATTCATACTCTTAGACAAGACCTATTTAGAGAAGGGATAATGTCCCCACTTAACTGCTTGCTTTACCTGTCTTCAGAGTTGGAAAGAATAAAAGGGGTTCACAATTATCATTATTTTAATGGTGTGATCCTATTTGTTAAGATCCTCATTCTCAATATTTTATATGAAACTATTGATTTCATCCAGTCAATAATGTATAATACTTGGTAGTTATAGATTTGGTTCATGTGTTTTGTTTTATGCCAATTTCAGCAGCCTTGAGCTGCTATTTTCCTTCATCTTTGACAGGTCACAATGTACGTGTATCTAGCTGGTGTACACCTTTATCAAGGTATGTCTAGGTAGCCTGGTTCTCACACACAGATCTTTGCTGCAAGATCTTATGCACACCCAGATTTCTCCAGATATGACATCACACTAGTATATCTTCCTCCAGGGAGATTCATTTGACACACCTATGCAGAATATAGTAATGCTTACAAAAATGCTCTGTCATGCCACACTAAACACAGGGCTGGCTGCCTTGGTTAAAGTACTGAAAATTATTTGATAAGTGGAGAGCCACTGCATCCCTGATACTGTCAAGAAATAGCTTAATGGCCCTTTAAGCACCCACACACCTTAAAATAGACTAAATATCTTTCATATGAGTTTTAGAGGCTCTAATTTTTTATTTTTTATATTTTGATAATGAATTTTACTTAAGTCAGTTTATGCTGTTAGTTGCAAACCAGTCTGTTTTTAATGGAGCCTCCTACAACTAAAGGCTCTAGAATCTGTTCAGATTACAATATTATGCCCTCCCATTAGTGGTCCCCTTCCCACTCAAAGACTATCTTAACCTAGAAGCTTTGGTAACTTCCTATCATGCCTTCTAGGGTCTCTAGACCAAGTATATTGGCCAGAATTTGTCTATAGGCTTTTGATGCACAAATCTGTTCTCCCTGACCCCACACTATTTGCCATCAGAGTGGCATTTGCTGGCTGTATACTGGAATCTTCTGGAGATAGACATGGTCTTCAGGGCATCACCCCCAGTACTCAGCTGTTCATTATGCCTTGGGTAATGGAAGCAGCACTCTGCAAGCTTGGCATGGCCACTGAGGCTTGCTTGTTTGAATGAAATATTACCTGTAAAACACACCCAAACCTGGGCTCTCTGGTGCAGGAGGTGGTGGCTTTCCTTGCCCTCAGTCCCTTGCCAGATGCTGCAGGGTGACCCCTCCTCTCCCACACCCCTTGACTACTTGTGGTTCCTTGGTACCAGCTGAATAAACAGCAGAGGGCATTTGTCTATTGTATATTGTCTATTTGTATATTGTATATTGTGCCACCTATATATCACCAGCAGTCCTCATCACATAGTATGGCTCACTGGAGAGAGTTTTTTTTTTTTTTTTTAACCCTTTCCCTGTGATGTCCCTAATCAAGAATGTTACCCAAGGATCAATCAAAGCTGCTAATTTTAGAGAGTCTTCTCAGCATGGGATGCCCTGGTTGGCATTTAGCTCCATCTGTACATTTTTATAGACTCTTGAGGGCTGTTGCCGATAGTGTAATTGTGTTTGGTCAGTGGCAGCAATAATGAGGTTGTATCATTTGTTGTAAATAACTCTTGGAAACTCTTGCCTCATAGATAGCCAGAATATAAATCAAGGTCATACTTGTCTCTACATATGCCATTGTTACAATACAAGGTCTCCTTATCCTTTTAGGGTTCCAGACACTGTTGATAGTGACCAGGGCACTCTTTTCACTTTTCAAAATATATGATGCTGGATTTTGAACAGGCTTTCATTCAACAGAATTTTTACCTCCTTTACTGACTGCAGGCTACAGGGCTCCTAGAACATCATAATGGGTTAAATAAGTTCAAGTTCAATTAAATGAAGCATGGTGTATTTTAGTCATCAGACTTCAGGGGTGAGTTTTAATAAATAATCTGTCTTCATTTTTGATGTTTTCTGATAGCTTTCTCAAGCCTCACCATTCCCTTTTCTCTTCTGCCCATATCTGAAGAGCTAAGAAAGTCTGGGTGCTTCATCTTTCAGTAATGGTAGGAAGTCCAAACTACCCACATCTGGGAACCCTCCCTCTAAGACCACCCTCAATCACAGTCAGAGCCACAGCAGCTTATTCCCTGATGTCTCAAATCATTTTTTGGACCTGCTTAGGAACTTCGCTTGTTTTCCACAGAAACCCTCATTATGTACATAATGAATTCTTCCCCCTTGGTGCATGTGTGGTGTCATTAGTTTCAATATCTGAAGCAAATTTTGACTATGTGTCTGTGAGTCCATCCCATCTCTGACAAGGTGATCATAACATAAATATTTTCTGTGAATCTGCCCTTGACTCAAGGACAATTTAGAAGCATGTTGCACAATTTCCAATTGTTTGGTGATTTTCTGAATGTCTCTTTGTACTGTTTTTGAATTTATTTCCTCTGAGGCTAGTGATGTTACTTTTTAAAAATAATGAGAAGAGGGTGTCTGCAGTGGTCTGGGGAGCAGGGCGCCGAGGTCTGTCTGTGGTGGGGTGGGGGAGAACAGGCCTGCGCAGTCTCTGGCGTGGGTCTCAGCACTATCTATTCTTAAAAGGATAAGGCTACTGATAAAGATGGGAGTAACTGATGGAATGCCAAGTATCCAAGCCAGGACCAGTGGTACAACCTACTTGGAGTTTGAACTAATCTTGATTAGGAAATGGCTTTCTAATTGAGCTGGTCATAAATGAAGCAGGTTGCCTCAGGAAATGGTAAGCAAATCCCTAAGTCAAGGGAACCCTGGGGGACCAGTTGCTGAGTAGGGAAGTTCTGCCCTCAGGACTCAAACATCTGAGGGAAGTTGGATTAGACAACTCTCCAAGTCTCTTCAAACTAGAGATGATGTGGTTCTGGGAAATCAACTGGAAGGACTATTTGCCTCAGAGTAGGGATGGTTGGCCACCTGGAAGAAAATGAGAGATGTTCAGTGGTGGAAATGTGGAGAGAGGCATTCCTGAGTGAAGCAGCAGCATGAGCCAAACTCCAGAGGTAAATAAACAGGGTCTTTGGCATGACCAGAAGGGAAAGGTATATGAAGGATGGGGAAGGAGATGAAGCTGGAAAGAGATGCAGAAACACATAGGGAAGAGCTCCCACAGGGCCTGATGATGCTCAGAAAACACTTTGTCAGCCCTTGTTGAAGAAACAAAAGAGAAATTGTAGGAGTCAAAGAAGGAGGTTTTGACCACTTGGTTCCCCTGAACAGTTCTTTTCCCTGACAACTTGGTCAGAAACTTCTTGAGGGAAGGTCTGCCCAATGTTTACTGTGCTCCCTGCACAACTACCCACTGGAAAAGGTATCAGAAATGGCTCCCTAACAACCACCAACAATAATATAAGCTCCTGAGGGTGTGAGTGCCCTTTCCTGCGGGCTGTTTTGTGACTTCACCATAAGAAGGTGGGAACAGACAATTCTGTGGTGGATTGGTATTTGATGGAAGAAACAATGCTCATGAGATGACACCAGATGGAGTCTCTTCCTTCCATCAACTCAGACCCACTCCACAAACACCACCCCTGAAATTCCCAGTGCTCAGAACCTGGTGACTTCTTCTTTAGGGAACAATGGGGCTTGGGCCTTCCGAAGACTCCCATTGGTGGACAGGTTAGTGGGTGAGTTCATTCTCTCCAGAGCCATAGTCCTGGTAACAAGACTCAACCTAATGGATTCCCAAAAGGAGGAGGACCTGTGCCTTCCTGGCATGTGGGTTGTATTGTACTTCGTATTCATGAGGCTGTGTTCTATGATAACCGGCAGCTGCATGGTCTTTCTTCACTGGAGGAAGAAGCCGTGGCAGGAGAGGCGTGCCCAGCAGTGGGTGGAAGTGATGAGTACTGCCACCTTCACTTACAGTCTACTCTTGTACTGGATAAACAAGTGGAGGTGCTACGGTAAAAATGCAGCTATCACCACAGGCCCTCCTGCAGCTGTTACCAAAACTGAGATTAAAGTTCAATTCCAGATTCGCTGTGGGAGTCAGAGACCCCTGAAGGCAGGGGTTATGCCCTCAGAGGCAGCAGCCCCAAGGCAGAGTCCCCTCTTCCTCGACAACCTGCTCTGATGGTACCACATCAGCCCCTATCTAATCGGATGCTGCAGTGCCGAACCAGATCCCCATTTGCGATTCCCATCTTTCAGGAGATACCATTTGCCCCACCCCTTCGCAACCTACCTCGCATGCTGAACCACTGTGCCTCCTACCCTTGGCCATCTGTCCTGAAAGGAATATCCACTTCCATTCCCTTCCCACACTGGACCATGGGGTGAACTGTCTCAATGTGAAGCTTTTGCATCAGAGTTTTAGCCTCTTTTCACTGAAGGTGGGAGCTTTAGGTACAAGGACTATTAGTAGAAAATGGGAACTGACAGCCCATTTGGATGTTATTAAAGATTTTTGAAAAGTCAAAAAATAAATAAAAATTTCCTTTTTCAAACAAATAAAAATAAAAATAATGAGACTTTTTATAGTCTAGCATATTTTGGTGAATATTCCCTGTGAATTTGAATGTTTGCTTTTCAGTTTTAGGGGTAGGTTTTATAAATGTCAATTAGATCAACATTGTTGATTTTGTTATTTGCATTGTCTATATACTTATTGTGTACTTACACTACCAATTACTGAGAGGCAGAATATTCAAATATTAAACTATAATTATATATTTGTTTATTTCTTCCCTTAGTTCTGCTAGTTTTTGCTTCATATATTTTGAAGTTCTGTTATTAGGTATCTAGCATTTAGGATTATTTCTTTTAACAAATTGCTCTTTTTATTATTACAGCATTTCCCTTTTTATCCTTGTCTTGAAGTAGATTTTTTCTTATATTAATATAACTACTCAGTATTTCTTATGGTTAATGTTTTCATGGTATATCTTTTCTTCTACTTTCTTAAACCTGTCTGTTGATACATAAAGTATGCTTCTCATAATTGTATGTTTGTTGTAAAATTGTTTCTTTTAGTCTGTTCATATATAGAGTATGTTCTTGCGTTTTGATGAAGACTGACAATACCTGCTTTATCTTTGATATGATTGGGTTTAAGAGTACCACCTTATTTTTTGTTCATTCCATCTGATCTTTGTTCCTATTTTAATGCTTTCCTACTTCTCTGTTGAACACACTGGATATTTAATAAAGATCCCATAATCGCCATACCTTAATAATAGGGCTATTCTAGCCCTACAGTAAAGGAAGCACTGGGCCCTGACTTA